>NC_035162.2:35796147-36096147 GCF_001659605.2 Manihot esculenta | reverse complement strand
AAATTATTAATCAAACAAAAAAAAAGGAATGTTTTAATGAGTTTGGAAAAATATAAGATTAATTTATAAATAATGATAATATTTAAAGATAAAATTGTAAATTTTTTTGTTTTTAAAAGTAGTATTATCAAAAAATTAATTTTTCATAATTAAAATTTTACATTTAAATTAAAATAAAAAATTTAAATTATTTTGAAATAATAGTAAAAAAAAAGGAGACATGCGTTTTTTTCTTATTTTGATCAGAAAATAAAATAAAAAGAGACTAAAAAATTATTAACATAAAACTTTAATTTAAATGTAAAGAAATTATTATGATAATATGTTTTAGTCCCTAAATTTTAATATAATTAACGAATTACTTTTTATATTTTTAAAATAAACAATTAAAATAAATTTTTATAATTAGTTCTTTCAATTTAAAGATTTTTCTATTTATAATTTTATTAATCAATAGATTAAATAGATAATAAATATTTTAAATACTTAAGATATCATTATGATCACTTAAGACCCTGCAAATGTGGATGAATATTTCATCTTTAAAAAAAATTATACTTTAATTCTTAAATTTTAATATAATTAATGAATCAATTTTTATATTTTTAAAATCGAAACTTTAAAACTCTCCATATTTAATTCACACAAAATCACATTCATTCCATTTATTATAGAAATTAGTTTAAAATTAATAGGTGATTAAACTCCTAAAAATAATTTTTTTTCTAAAATATTCTTTATAAAAATATAACGCCTACTTAAACTTATTTGATATCACTTAAAAATAATTAAAAATTAAAATTTTTTTTGTGAAAATTGAATGAAAAAGCCATTTAGGAAAGTTTGAAAGTTCTAAAATACTGAAATATTTTAATAAATAGAAATTGAAGGATAAAAGTGATAAAAAATAGTTAAATATGATAATTTGGACAAAAGTTACTAGGAACTTGAGTGTTTTTTAAATTTTAATAGATGAAAAAAAATAGATGGAATCCTAACTCTTTAATGGTTTTAATTTTAAAAAGAGCAATAAAAATATTTTTATATTTTTAATGAAAAATAATGAATAGAAAAACTGAAGTTTAGACAGACTGATTATATAAAAATTTAAATATTTAATTTTAAAAATATGTGATTTAATTTATTAATTATGTTAAAATTTAAGAACTAAAGTATGATTTACTCTTTAAAAATAACAATAAAATTATTTCCACGCTTTTAATAATAAGAAATCGACAGAAAAACTATAGTTTAGAGTACTAATTATAGAAAAATTTAAATATTTGATTTAAAAAATACAGGGATCAATCCATTAATCATATTAAACTCAAATATTAAAGTGTAATTTATTAATAATTAAAAGAAAAATACAAAATTTTAATGTGGTGTAGCCTTTAAACATGAGACTATATCCACTAGCATTTATTTTCCATTATCCATAATAAAAGCATTCATTATAAGTTTATATTATTTATTTATCAATCTAATTACACGCAATCAATCATTCACTAAAAACTAATCATAGTAAATATATTTATTATTCATTCTAGATCTCCCGTTTAAAAATAACCCAATATATTTACTATAATTACTTTATATATTACAAAAGTGTGTCACATCAGGATGGATGAAAACTCTTCTCCACAATTGGGTAAAATTTTTTCTACAATAAAAAAGTCTCTCACTATAATGAACAAAATTTTATATTCAACTAAGCAAAACTATACCTTTACTAATTATAGTGTTAGACTTTTTGGTTCTCATCTAATTTTAGGAATAATACATGAATAAAAAATCTACCCTTTATAATTCTCTATTTATAAAGAAATAAATATTCACTGTGAATGAGATGAGAGAAGTGGTTTTTGTATATCACTTCATAAAGAATACAGAGGTATAAATACACAGTTGAGTCCCTATATCTTAGGAATTACAAAATACAAATATACTTTAAATATACACATCTAACTAACATTATCTTTGTTTGTTATTATCTCCAATACCCCCTCTCAAGCTAAGAATCTCTGTCAAGAATTCGCAGCTTGTTTTTGTGTTGCAAGAATCTGGTTGAACTCAATGGTTTTGTGAAAATATCAGCCAACTGATCTAGTGAAGAAATATAGTGAACACTTATATGACCCTCTTTAACTTGCTCACGAACAAAATGGAAGTCTACCTCAATGTGCTTTGTTCGTGCTTTAAAACAAGGGTTTATTGCAAGATAAGAGGCTCCTATATTATCACACCAAACTACAGTTGGGTTGCGTAGTGGCTGTTTCAATTCTGTAAGCAGTGACCGGATCCAAATTAATTCAGCAACTGTATTGGCGACTGAACGATATTCAGCCTCTGTCGAAGACCTTGCAACGGTTGGTTGCTTCTTAGCTGACCATGAAATTAAGTTTGGTCCCAAATAAATTGCAAAACCACCTGTTGAACGACGATCAATAGCATTCCCTGCCCAGTCAGCATCACAGAATGCTTGTAAAGTAGCTGCAGGTGATGGTGTAACAAACAACCCATGTCAAATGGTACCTTTGACATACCGAAGGACTCTTTTACAGGCTGCCCAATGTATTGTGGTAGGGGCAGATAAAAATTGACATAGCTTATTCACTGCAAACGCAAGATCTGGCCGCGTTAAACAAGCGTATTGTAATGCACCCACAGTCTTTCGATACAAAGTTGGATTGTCCATAGGCTCACCATCACTGATATGTAACTGACAAGAAGGAGCCATAGGTGTCTTAACAGCAGTCGCTTGATCCATTGTCGTCTCTTTGAGCAAATCTTGAAGATATTTCTGTTGAGAAAGCAAGATTCCTTTCGGAAGATGAAGTACCTCAATACCCAAAAAATAATGCAGCCGTCCTAGATCACGGAGTTTAAATTCAGTAGAGAGCTGTTTGAGACAAGTAGTAATTGCAACTGAACTATTCCCAGTAATAACTATGTCATCCACATAGAGAAGAATATAGAGAACTACTGCATCACTCTTGTAAATAAAAAGAGAGGAATCCGTGTGAGAACCTTCAAACCCAATACTGACTAAATAAGCACTCAGCCGTTGGAACCAAGCTCGCGGAGCTTGTTTTAACCCATATATAGATTTGTTGAGCTTACAAACATAGGATGGACATCTAGGATCTGTAAATCCAGGTGGCTGCGACATGTACACAGTCTCTTCCAAATAACCATGGAGAAACGCATTAGATATGTCAAGCTGTCGCATTTCCCATTTATGTGAAACAGCAAGTGAAAGAATAATACGAATAGTTTGCGATTTAATTACCGGACTAAAAGTAGCTTCATAATCAATCCCCTCGACTTGATTATAACCCTTCGCTACTAATCGCGCTTTACATCGTTCAATAGTACCATCCGGATTGCGTTTCACTTTGAAGACCCACTTGTTTCCAACAATATTTGTATGTAAAGGCTTTGGAACCAACGTCCAAGTTTGATGTTGAAGTAAAGCTGAAATTTCCTTACTCATAGCCTCTCGCCAAATTGGTATTTTAATAGCTTTGGAGTAACAAGAAGGTTCTGTAATTGATTCCTGTAAAATATCCACCTTTGTTTGTAAACCAAAAAATTTCTTCTTCTTTGGATTCGGTCGTAACAGCATTGGATGAGTACGAATTGGAGGAGCAGAAGGAGCAGATGTGAGAGCAACTTGTAGTGGTTCTGCAGATTCAATTTCTGCAGCTGCTGTCTGTTCAATAATAGAAGGTTCAGAGTGATGCGGTATTGAAAGTGATATATCAGTAGCAGAATCGGTAACAGCTGGGGCTGTATGTTCATCACTAGAAGGAGCAGAAACAAGTGTTGGAGATGATGATTGTGGAGAAAAAGAAGGAGCTGCAGCAGTACATGTAAGCCACGGCACTGAATGTTCAGATGGAGGTTTTCCCAAAAGAGAATCAGCAACATTATCACATTCTTTATAAAGAAACCGAGATTCATCCACACGAACATGTCGGCTAAGATATATCTTTTGATCTGTAGGATTAAAACATATATACCCAAGATGATGATTAGAATAGCCAAGAAAAACACAGGCAGCACTTCTATATGAGAATTTATTCCGATTGAAAGGACGAAGTAAAGGATACATTGTGCATCCAAAAACCCGTAAGAAATTATAATCTGGTGATGTGCTGAATAATTTCTCATAAGGTGAAGACTGTTTGAGTACAGGAGAAGGAAGTCGATTCACCAAATAAGCAGCAGTAGTTACTCCAAAATTCCAAAACCGCCTGGGAACAGAAGAATGAGCTAGCATAGTTAAACAAGTATCCACAACATGTCTAATTTTCCTTTCGACAGTTCCATTTTGCTGATGGGTGTGTGGACATGTAATTCGATGATGTATACCATGTTCTTTGAGATAGGTATGAACAGCTCTAAATTCCCCACCCCAGTCTGATTGAAAATTCAGTATTTTTGCATTAAACTGCCGTTCCACTGCTTTATGAAAATTAACAAATACCGAACACACATCACTTTTCCTCTTAAGTGGAAATAACCAACAGAAGCGAGAAAAATCATCAACAAATATTGCAAAATAGCGATCACCATGAAAAGATAATTCGGGAGCAGGACCCCAAACATCACCATGAATTAATTCCAAAGGTTTGTTTGAAACAGAACCAGTAAGAGACAAATGAATTTGACTATGCTTTCCTAAACAGCAGGCTTCACAAAGACTATGCTGTTGTTTTATTGACGAACTAGACAAATTAAACGTGGAAATAACAAATGACACTGTTGTTTGTTGAGGATGACCAAGGCGTTAGTGCCAATCTGGAGTTGTACTGCGAGCAGAATAGAAAGCTTGCTTTCGTGATTCATGTGAAGGCAAAACAAGCTTGTACACACCATCCTCAGCCGGCCCTTGAAACAACACTTGTTTACTTGGCTTGTGCTTCACAACAAATCCATCAGAATCAAATTCAAATGAACAAGCATTATCTTTGGCAAATCGATAAACAGACAAAAGTTGATGTTGCAGAGATGGCACATGAAGAATATTATTGAGTTTAATATGTGCAGTGGAAGTGGGAACAAGGCGTTTTCCAACATGTGCAATAGATAAGCCAAAACCATTACCTATGGTAACTTTGTCAGTTCCTTTGTATTTATCAGTAATATCCAAAGCTGACAAGTCTGGTGTCATATGGTGAGAGGCACCAGTGTCGGCAAACCAATTCTGTGAATCAGAAGAATCTGAAACATTAGCAATATTAGCAGTAATCTGATTGGAATCCTGATCGTACCGTTTTCGACACCATTTGACAGGGATTAGGGTACCATCGTTTGGAACTCTTTGAATTAGTTCCAGAATGCGCCCCAGAATTGCGATTATTACTGCCACGTTGATAATTCTTACTGCCAGAGTGAGACCCAGAATTGTTTTGTCTTGCAAAATTAGCAAGAATAGGAGAAGCCCGATTGGAATTTTGAATCAAAATCTCATGCGACATCAACTGACTAGACAACTCGGAAAAAGTTATTTTTGTTTTACTAGCAGACAGTGTAGCAATAACAGGATGATATTCAGAGGGCAATAAACGAAAAATAGTAGCATTAAACTCATCTGTGGAGATGGGTGTCCCTGCAGCAGCTAGCGCATCTGAAATCACCTTAGCTTCGCGCAAAAATTTAGCAACCGATTTATCACCAAAGGACAGATTCTGCAAGGCGATATGGAGCTGAACCCGTACGGCACTATTGCTAGTTCCAAACGCATCTGAAAGAGATACCCAAGCGTCACGAGCATTCTCAATTCCAGTGACATAGGGCATAACCTCCTCAGTTAATGACGAACAAATCCAACTGAGTAGAAGTTGATCTTCTTGAACCCATTTGATATACTCCGGATTTGGAGAAGGTAGATTTGTTGTTGAATCGGTAATAATAGGAAGAGAGGCTGGTGTTCCATCAATATGCTGATTGAGATTATAGCATTTGATGATAGGTAGGAACTGGGTTTTCCAGGCTAAATAGTTTGTCTCTTTCAATTTTAATGAGAAAGAGAGTTGAGCATGAGGTGGTGTGGTGAATAAATTTGATGTTTGAATAGGAAGAATGGGTGATGTAAGAGATGAAAGAGAAGGAGATACAGGAAGAACTGGAATGTTTGTTTCAGAAATTTGAGGAGAGGTACTCATCGTGGCTCTGATACCATGTGAATGAGATGAGAGAAGTGGTTTTTGTATATCACTTCATAAAGAATACAGAGGTATAAATACACAGTTGAGTCCCTATATCTTAGGAATTACAAAATACAAATATACTTTAAATATACACATCTAACTAACATTATCTTTGTTTGTTATTATCTCCAATATTCACAAAAGAGTATTTCATTAGAGTTATAAGTTAGAAATATCACAACAATAATAAGATCAATCTAAAAATTAAAAACAGATAAAAAATATTATAATTAATTTAAAAAAATTAAGAAAAATAATAAAAAAAACTTAAACTTTATATATCTTGTAATTATACCCTAACTTTTATAATAATTATACTTTGCCGTGAATGGGATAATTAAAGGCTGTTAATGGTCATAGAGAAATTTTGTTTACTGCTCTTTGAACAACGACGGAGAAATCTTGCTCAATGCTTTTTGAAAACAAAAGTTTTGTTTTTTTTTCTCAAAAAATTATCAATTATCAAAATAGTTTGATTGGAGAATAAAAAATTTATTTTTAATGTATTTTTTAATAGACTATTTTCTCTTAGACTTCGGACTAGCTCCTGTATATCTCATATGACCTCTAGTATTTGTGTAGAATAAAAAAGCATCCATCATAAAATATGAGAATATTTAGATATTTAAATTTTGGTGGAATATACTACTAGTCCATGTAATCTTTAAACTCTAAATTATATGTACAGTTTCTAAAAAATAAGTGATTATATATTGACACTGTGATATAAGGTCAATATTTAATTATATAATTTAATTATTTTGATCATGAAAAATTTATGATTTTTCAATAAAAATATATTAAAAGTTAGAAATCTTAAATTTTTTTACTATTATAATTATTACTTGTAATTTGCATACCCTTAAGACTACAA
The DNA here is from genome assembly GCF_001659605.2 of Manihot esculenta. NCBI lineage: Eukaryota > Viridiplantae > Streptophyta > Magnoliopsida > Malpighiales > Euphorbiaceae > Manihot > Manihot esculenta. The sequence continues at coordinate 36,089,055 of NC_035162.2, read as the reverse complement.
ACAATAAGATACAAATAATTATTGTAAGAGCGGTAAATTAGCCTTTATAATCTTTACCACTAAAGTGATTGTTTGTGGAAAATGAAGCTGCTTATAATAATTGAGTTTTTTTATTTTCTTTTTCTTTTAATTAAAAAAAAAAGTTATTTTGAATTTGCTTTACCATAATTATGGCAAGAAGATGGTGACAAAAAAGTAAAAATCTATCGTTAAGATGTCAAAACAACATGATTAATTTAATTTTTAATTTGGTAAAATTCAATGGAATTACATTTTTTAAAATAAATTAAATTTAAAAAACAAAAAATTTTCACATTTTCCTGCTGTTGGAACTTGTGATTGATTATGAATATCATGAACATCCATAACGAGAATAAACAACAAATTTTTAGAATTATGTGAAGGAAATAAATATAATACAAGTATGAAATAAAGAAAAAATATATATATAATAAAGTGCGAGATTGACTTCTTGATTCTACATCAGAAAAAGGGTAATTATAAAAAATTATATTATAGTTTAATGATTTTTTTAAATAAAGTTTTATAATTTAATTTACAATAAAAAGAGTTTCATAATTTTAAATCGTTAATAAATTGATTTTTTTATTTAATTTTATTAATAAATTAATATTTAAAATTAATTAAAAATAATTTTTAATTAAGGTAAATTATATTTTAATTTTTAAAATTTTATAAAATATATAATTTAATTCAAATACTTATAAATTTATTTAAAAAATCTTATTTTATAATAAAATGTCCTTTTAATTATAATTTATTCTTATATTTTTATAAATTGATCCATAAATATTATAATTATTTATAAATAAAAATTTATATATTTTTCTAAATTAATCTCACATATTTATTAAATTTAATAATTTAAAATAAATTAATAAAATAAATGTTAAATAAAAAATTTTGATACAATATACGTCCACAATCAAGTATAAAGAGTTCTTTATAATCTAAATTTTTTTTAATGATTTTTTATTAATTAGAATAAAAAGAAAATATTTTATTTTTTATTTTATTTTATTATTTTTCATATTTTAAAATATTAAAATTTAATAAATAGAGAGATTAATTCATAAATATAAAGATTTATTAGTAATTACAATATCTATAAAAATATACAAATTAATTTCAATTAAAAATATAAAAATTAAATTAAAAAATTATTTTATTAATCAAATAAAATTTAATAAAATAAATTTAAAAATATAAAAACTAAAATATAACTTTTACTCTATTGTATTCTATTTTCAAACCATAGAATAGTTTCTTATAATTATCATTAAAAAAAAATATTAGCTACAATTACGTACATGAAATGTGATTATTTAACGCTCTCCATTATTTCAACATTTATTATTATCTCTTCTCAATTAATTATTAATTATTATACATTTCAACTAATAATAAGAGATAAAAGCATTGAAAAATCACCTCAAATAATTGTCACAAGGAATAAATATTCGGTTAATTTAATTTAAAATCAAATCGAATTAAAAAAATTAAATTAAATTATTAAAATTTTATAAATCAAATCAAATCAATTTAAATAAATAACTGAATTAAATCCAACTGAATTTTTTTATTAAATTCGGTTCAATTATTCAATATCTTCATTGGACTAAAATAACCGTGCTTGAAGAAATTATCAAATTCAAAAAATGCAACCAACGAGTAACAAAATAAATATAAAATTTCAAAGATCTAAATAATTAGAAATCAAGACTTGCAAATATTTATCTTGAATACAAATGTAATAAAAATTTAATAAATTTATTACAAATCAAGATTATAAGAATTCACCCCGGACTAGTAAGGCCAGAGTTTGAATATGCGCTAAGCTATAAGTGGGCATTGTTATAGCCTGCAAATAAAATTGTTGGCTTCCTCTCTATCTCTACCTTTCAATTTAACATCCAAAAAATATTTTCAGGCGTGGTGGATTCGGTGGGATCCATTTCGGATTCGGTGTGAGGATTCTAGAATTTTAGAGACTAAACAGTAAAATTTTTGAAAAATAATATTAGAATAAATTAGTGTAAAATGAAATTAGTGTAAATTTTAAATTTTTTGATAATATTTAAAAATTAAAATTGTAGAAAAATTAATTAATTAATTTTTTAAAATATTAAAAATATTTTAATATATTTTTTAAAATTTATAAATTAATTAATAAATTTTTTATATTAAAATGTGGTAAGAATAATTTTATTTTTTAAAAAAATAATTAAACAGTATCATATTTTATAGATATACGGTAATTTTTACTCTAATTTAAAAAAATTATTTTTTAAATTTTAGTATAGATATAGTTTTTTTTTTATTGGACAAAAGCCCAATAATTGACCCCTGCTCTTGCCCACAACTGAAAGTGGATGTATACGTCGTCTTTAATAATTAGAAATGATTGATATTCTATTTGTGGAGCCCACTATAATAGACCTCTGCACTTACCATAACTTTTCTTCTTTTCTTTTCTTTTATGATAATGGACTCATAACCTTTATTTTTCTTTCCTTCTTTTCTTTTCTTTTTTTTTTTCTTTTGAATTTATGACTATTGAAATAATTACATTTATCAATAAGAGATAATAGCAAATAATTTTCATCTATTCGTATTTTAATATATATATTCCTACTTAAATTTATATATTATATTATTAAATTAAAAAAATTAAATTTAGTGAAAATAATAAATCATTATATTAATTAACACCATAAATTAATAATTTAATATAATTCAAAAAGAATAATTATACGTTAAACAAAATTTAAACTTTTTAATTTAATAATTATATTCTAAATTTTTCTATACAAATTTACTCAAAATTAGTTTTCTGATTTAATATAATTTTTTAATTTTTAATTTAGTTTACTTATAAATTGCAATGATACATTTTTAAAAATTAATAACTTACTTTTTCACATCAATAAATGTAATTTTTTGGGTTATTCAAGTTATAGTACGATAGTGATATTAGTTCTAACAAATCAAGAATACTATATTTTTTATTTGTAAAATTAATTATACTTTTTATATTCCTTCCGACAGAGTTAAAAAATTAATATCAATTTAATTAACTCAAAATGATTGAGATTATTAAAAAAATAAATAAGTCATAAATTAAAATAAAAGTAACTATTTTTGATAAATTATATTGATTGTTATTTTAGTATTATTAAAAATTAATTTTTCATAATTAAAATTTACATTTAAATTTAAATAAAAAAATTTAAATTATTTTGAAATAGTAGTTAAAAAAAGGGAGATGCCGTTTTTTTTATCATTCTGAGCAGAAGATAAAATAAAAAGAGAATAAAAAATTATTAACATAAAATTTTAATTTAGATGTAAAATTCTCTGTCAATAAATAGAGAAATATAAATAATATTCCTAAATATTATTTTCTTACTTTTATTTGATTGAAAAATAAATAAAAAATTATTATGATAATACATTTTAATTTTTATATTTTAGCATATTTAACGGATTGATGTCTATATTTTTAAAATCAAACAATTAAACTTTTTATAATTAGTTCTTCCAAATTAAAAAATTTTTTATTCATAATTCTATTACTCAGAATAAATATTTTAAATACTTAAAATATCATCATGACTACTTAAGTCCTTACAAATATGGATTAACATTTTATTTTGAAAAAAATTACAATTTAATCTCTAAATTTTAGTATATTGAATCCACACAAAACTATATTCATTCCATTTATAGTAGACATTAGCTCAAAACCAATGGGTGGTCAAACTCTTGAAAATAATTTTCTTCCTAAAATAAATTTTTATAAAAATTTATAATTTATTTAAATTTACTTAGTACCACTTAAAAATTATTAAAAATGTAAATTTTATTTTGTGAAAATTGAATGAAAAAGTCATTTACGAAAGTTTTGAAGTTATCAAATACTGAAATATTTTAATAAATAGAAATTAAAGGATAAAAGTGATAAAAAATAGTTGAATATGATAATTTGGACAAAAATTATTAAAAACTTGAGTGTTTTTTAAATTTTAATTGATAGAGAAAAAATAAATGATATTCTAACTCTTTAATAGTTTTAATTTTAAAAAGGATAATAAAAATATTTTTATATTTTTATGCGACAAATGATAAATATAATAAATAAAGTTTGGATAGACTAATTATATAGAAATTTAAGTATTTAGTTATAAAAATATATAAATCAATCTATTAATTATGTTAAAAAATAAGTACTAAAGTATTATATTTATTTTTTAAAAAGAGCAATAAAAATATTTTTACGCTTTCAACCGCAAAAAATCAATAGAAAAATTAGAGTTTGAATGTTCTAATTATAGAAAGATTTGAATATTTAATTTAAAATATATAAAAATTAATCTGTTAATTATATTAAATTTAAATATTAAAGTGTAATTGATTAATAACTAAAAGAAAAATATAAAACTTTAATGTAGTGCCGCTCCTATATAAAACTATATCTACGGGCATCCATTTTTCATTATCCATAATTAAAGTATTCATTATAAATTTATGTTATTTTTCTATCAATCCAATTATATACAATTAATCATTCACTTAAAACTAATCATAATAAATATATTTGTTATTCACGCTCAGCCTCCAATTTAAGAATAACCCCACATATTTATTATAATTATATTATGCACTGTAAAAATACGTCACATCACAATGGATAAAAGTCATTTTCCATGATAGGATAAAAATTTTTCTACAATAAAAATGCTCCTCACTATAATAGACAAAATTTTATTTTCAACTAAATAAAGTCAAATAATCTATTAACTAGACCTTTAAAACTCTTTGATTTTCATCTAATTTTAGAAATAATACATGAATAAAAAATCTACCCTTTATAATTCTCTATCCGTAAAGAAATATATCTTTACAAAAGAGTATCTTATAACTCTATGTCATTAGAGTTATAAGTAAGAAATATCACAATAATAAAATCAACCTAAAAATTAAAAATAAATAAATAAATAAATATTATAATTAATTCAAAAAAATTAAGAAAAATAATGAAAAACTTAAACTTTATATATCTTGTAATTATACCCTAATTTTTGTAACAATTATACTTTGCCGTGAATGGGGTAATTAAAGGCTGTTAATTGTAATTTTGTTTACTGCTCTTTGAATAACGATGGAGAAATCTTACTCAATGCTCTCTAAAAAAAATTCTGCTCTTTTTTCTCAAAAAACTATAAATTATTCAAACGGTTTGATGCGAAAATAAAAGTTTTCCCTTAATTTATTTTTCTAATGGACTATTTTGTCATGGATACCGGACTACTTTCTGTATGGCTCAGATGATCTCCTGTATTTGTGTGGAATAAAAAAAGTATTCATCGTGAAATATAAAAATATTCAGGTATTTAAATTCTTATAGAATATACTGCAATTCCATGTAATTTTTGAGTTCTAAATTAATGTATGGTTAGCAGAAAATAAGTGAAGTTAGCAGAAAATAAGTGATTGTATATCAACTATGTGATATAATGGCAATATTTAATTATATAATTTAATTATTTTGATAATAGAAAGTTTATAATTTTCTAACAAAAATATATTAAAACTGAGAAAGCTTAAATTTTTTTGCTATTATAATTATTATTTATAATTTACATAGCCTTCACCATTAGGCTACAAACAATAAGATGCAAATAATTATTGTAAGAGCGTAAAATTAGGCTTTATATTCTTTACAACTAAAGTGATTGTTGTTTATAATAATTTAGTTTTATCTATTTTTTTTTTTAAAAAAAAAACCGCATACCATTTTTTTGTTAAAAAGAAAATTATTTTGAATTTGCTTCACCATAAGAAGAAGATGGTGACAAAAAAACCAATCCTTATTAAAATATAGCTTTCATTAAATCATAAAAGTAAATTGTAATTTATTAGTGATATTTAACGGTATTAATAAAAAAATTATTAATCAAATAAAATTTAATAGAATAAATTTAAAAATATAAAAAATAAAAAATTATTTTATTAATCATACAAAACTTAATAGAATAAATTTAAAAATACAAGAATTAAAATATAGGTTTCATTAAATAATAAGAAGTAAATTGTAACTCATCAGTAATATTTAATGGTATTAGTGAAAAATCTCACTTTGCTAATGGTATGAAAGTATAAAATCTTTTTGTTACAAATTAAAATGTAAAATTCTATTTTCAAACTATAGAATTTTTTTTTTTTTTTTGAAATAGGGGATTGGGGAAGTCGAACCTTAGACCTCTCAAGTCTAAGAGATGCACTTTCCACCAGGCTAAGTCTTGGAGTGCAACTATAGAACTTTTTTATAATCATCCCTAAGAAAAATATTAGCAACAGTCACTTAAAATGTAATTGTTTACCTATCTCCATTTTATTGATTGAAATATATTTTTTATTATTTTTTCTCAACGCAATTAATTATTAATTATTATACATTTCAATTAATAAGGGTTAGAGTATTGAACAATCACCTTAAGTGACTAGGACTGAATATTCGATAGTTTATTTTAAAATCAAATTGAATTAAAAAAATTAAATCGAATTATTAAAATTTTATAAATTGAATCAAACCAATCAAAATAAATAACTGAATTGAATCGAATTAAATTTATTTGGTTCAATGCAGTTTGATTATTCGGTCTCTTCACTGAATTAAAATAATCGTGCTTAAGAAATTATCAAATTCAGAAAATGCAACTAGCAACTAACTAATCAAATATAAAATTTCAAAGATCTAAATAATTACAAATCAAGAATTACAAATGTTTATTTTTGTTACAAATGTAATAAAAATTCAATAAATTTATTATAAATCAAGATCACAAGAACTCAGATTCAAAATTACATATGAAGATGAAGGACAAAAGGGTGAGACAATGATAGCAAAATGAAGGATAAGGGGGGGGAATAGGACGGATTTGCGTCTGACTTCGAAACTCCTGATAAGATGGGGACGGGCAAGAAGAGAGTAACAAACGAGGGAGAGCAGCGGGCAAAGGCAAGGGCAAGGGCAAGGGCAAGAGAAAAGAGCGACGGGCTAGAGGGAGAGAGGCAGTGAGAGGAAGAGTTGTGGTGAGAGGGCTTGGAGATCGAGAATTTAAAAAAGAGAAAAAAAGGGAAAGATGATGAAAATACAAATATAGCTCGGATCATTCCAATTAAAATAAATAGTTTAAATCCTCTGGTATTAAGTTAATGAAAAAAATAAAAGATACATTACAATCCTAATCATCAAAGATCTTATGGAAGTGAAGATATTTAAATGTCTAAAATGAACACTTTCTACCACACTATATTTACCCATTATAAACTTACCCATTATAAAGACATATGACAATATATAATATAGTGATTTGATTCAGTTAAAATAAATCTTTATTTTTTAAAATTAAATTAAATTAATTAAATTTATTTTTTTAAACAGTAAATAGAGTTAAATTTTTAATAAATTAAATTAAAATTTTATTTTGATTCGATTCAATATGTTATTTCAATTAAAATTTAATTCTGTTCACTATGACTAACATTTCTCAATAATACCTTTTTATTTTTTTTATGAGATATTGCTGTTATATCTGTCATACTTTATATTAGTTATTTTTTTTAATTTTTATTTGATTAATTTTATAATTTTTATAATAATTTTTTATTTTTTTTATGAGATATTACTGTTATATCTGTCATACTTTTTATAAGTTATTTCTTTCAACTTTTATTTGATTAATTTTATAATTTTTATTTATATTTTTTTAACTATTGTAAAATTATTGTTCATTTTTTTATTATAATAATATATTTATTTATTATTATAGTTTTATTTAATTTTATTTTATTTTTTAAAAAATTTTCAAAATTATTTTTTAATATTTAATTAAATTAATATTTTTAAAATAAATATAATTAAAAAATTGATAAAAATATTTTTTTTAATATGCCTGACAAAATAAAATAGGAAGTTTTTTTTTTTTTTTTTATGTACCTTGCATCAGTTAAGGGCTTTGCTGAAGTGGTAGTCAAACTCTTTTTAAAAGAGCATTTTACTTTTTTAGTAGTTTACCTTAGATTTGTCCAAGTTTTTTTTATATTTAGAGAATATCTTAATTTTTTTTATATTTAACTATTAAAATTAATGTAGGAATTAATTAATAAATTTTTTAAAATATTAAAAATATTATAATATAATTTTTAAAATAAATAATTTTATAATATAAAAACTAAATAATAATTTCTATTTAAAAATTTACCAATATATTATTTTAATATTACTTAAAATAATAGATAAAATTGTCTTCAAATGTTGACTCTATTAATTAGTCATTAATGTAGGAGTACATAAATTATGAAATGTGATTAAATGATTAACCGATTGAGGATTTAATAACAGACTTATTAATCTGATGATCTGATAATTGATTTAATGATCATTCAATGAAATGTATTATTTTGTAAGTGAAATTTATTAATTAGGATGATATTATTTTAATTTGAGTTATTTAAAAATACTGTGCATTGGACGAGATAAGTTTCAAGGCTTAATATAAATACCTTTAATACAAGACTGATTCATATAAGAGGTTTTAACAATTAAACACCGACAGAAAAAAAACAGAGGACCCATTTTCTTTTCTATGGGAAAGGACAGAGGAATGAATTGTGTGGAGCCCAAATGATAATTGAGCTCAGCATATTGACTATAACTTCTTCACTTGCTCTTCTGCTTCTCAGTGTATTCAATTTGGCTTTAATTCTCTGTCGCTCTACATACTCCGATTGGCTTTAATCTCACAACTATATTTTCTAATCTCATCAACTCTATATTTTTTAGTTAGTAAATAATTTAAATTTTAAAATTTATTTAGTTAACTATTAATTAAAAAAATTAATTTAAATTGAAAAAAATAAATTATTATAAATAATAAAACTATAAAAAAATTAAATTATTATAATCTAACATTAAAATTTAATAAAAATAATTATTTTATTAATGATATGCAACTTTAAAAATTAACTTGTTTCATATTTTATATCATTATTGCATTAAGTATTTTTTTCAATCATATTAATACAAGTAATTTATTTAAGTATTTGTATTTTTTTTTTAAATTTCACACATCTGCAAATTTAATAAAGACGTACATAAATTTTTAAAATTAATTTATTTATTTGTATTAAAATTATTAATTTAATATATTTAAAAAATATCTAATATAAAATTGTTATAAAATATTTTGATATAAATTAAGTATTAGAGATTTAAAATTTATATAGTAGATTATACTGCAAATTAAATATGCAATATTTAATATAATAACTATTTTATTAACAAAATAAAAATTTAAACACTAAATTATTTGATAACTAAAAATGTCATAAGTTTTAAGTTTTTAAATATTATATACATAAAACATTATCCATACAGTACTTTAAACGTGCGGTAAGAATAGTATTTTTAATTTTTAATTTTATATATTTTATATATATATAATAATCTTATTTTAGATATAAAATAATACTACTCTTACCACGTAGTAAGGGCAATGATAAATATTAAATGAAAAAATTATTATTTAATTTTATAATATTAAAAAATTAATTAGTTAATTTTTTAATTTTAAAAAATATATTAAAATGTATTTAATATTTTAAAAAATTTATAAGTTAATCTTTTTATTAATTTTAACCGTTATATATTTTATTATTTAATTTTTATAATTTTTAAAAATTTATTAATTAATTTTTAAATTTTTAAAAAATTTATTAATTAAGTTTTTTATATAAAAAATTTTAAATTTTTTTATAATATTTAAAAATTAAAATTGATGAAAAGATTAATTAATAATTTTTTTAAAATGTTAAAAATATTTTAATATATTTTTTAAAATTAATAAATTAATTAGTAAATTTTTTATATTATAAAAATTAAGTAATAATTTTTTCATATTAAACTTATTACATAACCTTTAACCAATTTTAAAAATATGGTAAGAATTATTTTATTTTTTTAAAAAAATAATTAAACACTATTATATTTTTATAAATATACGGTAATTTTCACTTTAATTTTAAAAAAATTATTTTTTAAATTCTGATATAAATATAGAGTTTTTTTTTTTTATTTGATTGGACAAAAGCCCAATAATTGACCCCTGGAATTGCCCATACGTGGATACATACGTGGGTTTTGTGGAGCCCACTATAATAGACCTCTGGACTTCCCATAACTTTTCTTCTTTTCTTTTTCTTTTATGATAATGGACTCATATCCTTTTTTTTTTTTTTTTCTTTCCTTCTTTTCTTTTCTTTTCTTTTTTTTTTTCTTATGAATTTATGACTATTGAATTAATGACATTTTATAGTTATCAATAAGAGAAAATGGCAAATAATTTTAATCTATTCGTGTTTTAATATATATATTCCTACTTAAATTTATATATATTATAATATTAAATTAAAAATTAAATTTAATGAAAATAACAGATTATTATATTAATTAGCACCATAAATTAATAGTTTAATATAATTTTAAAAAATAATTGTATGTAAAATAAAATCTAAAATTTTTAATTTTAATAATTATATTCTAAATTTTTTTTTACAAATATACTCAAATTTAATTTTTTGATTTAATATAAATTTTTAATTTCAATTTAGTTTATTTATAAATTCTAATGACAAAAATTAATAACTTACTTTTTGACACATTTTTATATCAATAAATATAATTTTTTTAATCATTTAAGTCATATAATACGGTAGTGATACTAGTTTAAAAAAGTAAAAATAGAAAAAAAAATATAATTAATTTTAAAAAAATAAGAAAAATAATAAAAAAACTTAAACTTTATAGATCTTGTAATTATACCCTAATTTTTGTAACAATTATATCTTGTAATAATAAGTTTAACTAATCACAATACAATTCTTATTTTCTGACTTTATCAAATTTATATTTTTTATTAATAAATATTTTAAATTTTAAATTTTATTTAGTTAAATATTAATTAAAAAAATAAATTTAAATTGAAGATACTAAATTATTACAAATAATAAAACTATAAAAAATTAAATTACTATAGTCCAACATTAAAATTTAATAAAATCATTGTTTTATTAATGAAATACAACTTTAAAAATTAAATTGTTTCATATTTTATATCATTATTGCATTAAGTATTTTTTCAATCATATTAATATAAGTAATTCATTTAAGTATTTATATTTGTACAAAATTAAAGACGTATATAAATTTTTAAAATTAATTTGTTTATTTGTGTTAAAATTATTAATTTAATATATTTAAAAAATATTTAATATAAGATTGTTATAAAATATTTTGATATAAATGGGAGATTAGAGAATTAAAGGTTATAGGTTTAAAATTTATATGGTAGATTATACTGCAAATTAAATATGTAATTTTTAATATAATGACTATTTTATTAATATAATGACAATTTTATTACTAAAATAAAATTTTAAACACTAAATTATTTAGTAATTAAAAAAGTATAAATAAAATTTTTTAAAAAAAGTTTGTTAAGAGATGTCTTAAAAAAAAGTGTGGTAAGAGTTATTTTTTTAAAAACATAATTAAACACTATCATATTTTATAGATATACAATAACTTTCAGTCTAATTTTAAAAGAAAATATATTTTATATAATTTTTTTATTTAATTGAAAAAATCTTAATAATTTTTTTCGATACAAAAACCTCAATAATTGAGCTCTGCACTTATCCACAACTCTTCTTCTTCTAGATTTTTAATTCAATTATAAGATACAAATAGTCATTAGAGGACAAGAAAATGAATAAACAAGTGTACAGAATGAGTATTATTCTATTCAAATTAAAAAATTGATCGTACTAAATTAATTTAAAAATTTAATTTAATTTTTATTTATTTTAATTTGATTTAATTTTTAATTTTAAAAATTTTAATTATTTCAATTCGATTCAATTTTAATCAATAAAAAATTAAAAAAATCGAGCCGATCTAGTGATAATAATATATTATTTTTAATAATATAAAAAAATTAAATCATACTAAAATTAAAATATCTTAATTAAATTTAAAAATATTAAAAATTTAAAAATAAAAAATAAAAAATTTATTTAAAATTAAAATCAATCAAACCCAATCGACTCAGTTTTTAATAATTCAAATTGATTGATTATTTATTTGTAGAGCCCAGTGTAATAGACCTCTGCACTTGCCATAACTTTTCTTCTTTTCTTTTATGATAATGGACTCATAACTTTTTTTTAATTTCCTTCTTTTCTTTTTTTTTTTGTTTTGAATTTATGACTATTAAATTAATTACATTTATCAATAAGAAATAATAGCAAATAATTTTAATTCATTCGTATTTTAATATATATATTCCTATTTAAATTTATATATATTATATTATTAAATTAAAAAATTAAATTTAATAAAAATAATAAATCATCATATTAATTAATACTATAAATTAATAGTTTAGTATAATTTAAAAAGAATAATTGTACGTAAAATAAAACTTAAATTTTTTAATTTTATTAATTATATTCTAAATCTTTTTATAAATATACTCAAAATTAATTTTTTTTTAATTTTAATATAATAGTTAAAAGGTTAATATCAATTTAATTAACTCAAAATGACTGAGATTATTAGAAAAAAAAAATAAATCATAAATTAGATTAAAAGTAGCTATTTTCGATAAATTAAATTGATTGTTATTTTAATTTTATTGTATAGATTTGATAAGTATGTACAACAATTGTTTGCATAAATGGTATGTATGTGTTAATTAATCAAATTTCCACTTCTTTCTAAGTCATAGAATACTTACATTACATGTATTTTTTTCTTGATTCTGACATTGTTATCCTTAAATATTTGTTTTGGATGATGTGCAGAATACTAGAGAATATTAAATTATCGGTGCAAAAGTGATGCCAAACATAAAAATCATATCAAAGATAGATCGTGAAATGACTTTTTTATTTATAATGGAAGCATTTACGCAAGATATTACTTTTTTAGACAAGGAGAATGTGATTCTTGATTTTTTAAAAGTAGTATCATTAATACTCATAACCTATAATGATGCATAAATTATATTATCAATGCAAAAGGTGTTAGGAAGTAAGTTATCTATTCAAAAAATATATTATTTAAAATTATAAATAAATTGAATTAAAATTAAAAAATTAAACCTAATAAAACTAAAACTAATTTTGGATATTTATTAAGAAAAAAAAGTAAAGTTTATAGCAATAATCACTCAAATTGATAAAATTAAAATTTCTTTTATAATTACATTAAAATATTAATTTTTCAAGATTTTTTTTAATGTGTTTTTAACAATGAATTAAAATTTTTTCTATTCATAATTTTATTAGTCAATGAATTAAATAGAGAATAAATATTTAAAATATTTAAAATATTATCATGACTACTTAAATCTCTACGTAGATAAATATTTTATTTTAAAAAAATTATAATTTAATTTTTGAAATTTAATATAATTAATTGATCAATGCTTATATTTTTAAAATTAATTTTTTAAAGTCCTTTATATTTAATCCACACAAAATTACATTCATTCTATTTATTGTAGATATTAGTTTAAAGCCAATAGGTGGTTAAACTCCTGAAAATAATTTTTTTTCTTAAAATATTTTTTATAAAAATTTATAATCTACTTTAGCTCACTAAGTATTACTTAAAAATGGTTAAAAACATATTTTTTTATGAAAATTGAATGAAAAAGTCATTTAAAAAAGTTTTAAAGTTATTAAATACTAAAATATTTTAATAAATAGAAATTAAAGGATAAAAGTAATAAAGAATAGTTGAATATAATAATTTAGACAAAAATTACTAAGAATTTAAATTTTTTTAAATTTTAATAAATGAGAAAAAAATAAATGAAACCTTAATTCTTTAATAATTTTAATTTTAAAAATAAATAATAAAAATATTTTCATATTTTCAGTGGTAAATAATGGCTTCCCTGAAGTGTGGTAGTCAAACTCTCTTTAAAAGCGTTTTACTGTTTGACTAGTTTACCTTATATTTGTCCAAGTGTTTTTTTTCTCGGAAGATTTGTCCAAACATATTGATAATCAATGTAGCTAAACAAGTGGATATATATAATTAAAATTGATTGATTATTTACTTGTGGAGCCACTGTAATAGACCTCTGCACTTGCCATAACTTTTCTTCTTTTCTTTTCTTTTTTCTTTTGAATTTATGACTATTAGATAATAGCAAATAATTTTAATCCATTCATGTTTTAATATATATATTCCTACTTAAATTTATATATATCATATTATTAAATTGAAAAATCAATTTTAATGAAAATAATAAATCATCATATTAATTAAGCACCATAAATTAATAGTTTAGTATAATTTAAAAAGAATAATTGTACGTAAAATAAATCTAAATTTTTTAATTTTAATAATTATATTCTAAATTTTTCTTTATAAATATACTCAAAATTAATTTTTTTAAATTTTAATATAAGGGTTAAAAGGCTAATATCAATTTAATTAACTCAAAATAACTGAGATTATTAAAAGAAAATAAATAAATCATAAATTAGACTAAAAGCAACTATTTTCAATAAACTAAATTGATTGTTATTTTAATTTTATCATATAGATTTTATAAATATGTACAATAATTATTTACAGAATGATATGTATGTGTTAACTAATCAAATTCCCACTTCTTTATAAGCTATAAAATAATTACATTACATATATTTTCTTTTTAATCTTGACATTGTTGGTTTTAAATATTTTTAATGATGTAAAGAATGTTAGAAAATATTAAATTTAAATATTTTTGATAATGTAAAGAATGTTAGAGAATATTAAATTATCAACAAAAAGGTGATATCAAACAGAAAAGTAATATCAAAGATAGATTGTGGAAGAATTTCTTTATTCGTAGTGAAAGTATTTATGCAAGACATTGCTTTCCTAAATAAGGGGAATGTGATTCTTGATTTTATAATTTTAATATAATTTTAATTTTTCTATGGGAAAGAACAGAGGAATCAATTCTGTGGAGCCCATATGATAATTGAGCTCAGCATATTGACTATAAATGATTTAATTCTCAGTAGAAATCAACCAATCATTTTGCTCTCTGTCGCTCTACATACTCCTATTGCTGTTCAACGAAAAAAAACTCTGATTGCTGAAGGTAACAAGTTTCTTTTAAATGTAATACTTAATTTCATAATTTCTTTGATACTGGTTGTCTGTTTATTCAAATTTTTTATTTATTTATTTGGTCATATTTTATGCCTTTTTTTTATGATAGATTTGCAAAAAAGAAACCCTTTTGATTTTTTTTTATTTTTCAGTTATTTAATTATTTCCCTTTACCTTAAATCTGTTCATGATAAAAGGGGTGTTTTTGTTAGTCTCTCGTATTATATTTTTATTTAAAAATCTGTACATAAAAATTATTTTACTGTTTGGTTTCTATTTATCATTTTGTTTAATTATTTTCGATAGTAATCAATTGATCATATTGCTCCATCAGTTTCTTTGATACTTTATTTATTTATTTTTTTTCATATTAATTTGCTTTGATACCATTTCTTCAATTATGTACATTGTCTCTCTTTAGTGGTAATCAGCTGATCATCTTGCTGGATCTGTCTCTCTTTGATTGCTAAAGGTAACAAGCTCTCCTTTTATTTTTATCACTCAATTCTATAGTATCTTTGTCTCATTTTTAAGATAGACTTATTTTAGAATTCTTTTGCTTTTTATTTCTCAATTAAAAAAGTGGGTTTTGCATTTGATTTTAATATTAATTATTTTTTTAAACTTTTTTCTCAGTAAAAACAAAAGATGCTTTCATTATATATTGTTTTTATTTAAAATATATACTTAGAAATCTCTACTCTATTATTTTACCTGCTTATTATTTGCAAATTACTTAAGAGTTTGTTTTACATTACACATTTGATTTTGTATGAGCGTTAATTATTTATTTTCTTTGCTTATCTTAGACAGTCAACTCTGTTCGTTTTCACCTCTCTTTTTATTCTAGTAACCTGTAGCTGTTATTCTCTACAAACAAAAAAAAAGAAGCAGCAAATGGAGTTTGCAAGCTTAGTGGTGGATCCCATTGTATCCAAAGTTTTCGAACTGTTGGTTAATCCTGTTGTGCGTCAGATCAAATATGTATTCAACTACAGTGCCAACATCCACAATCTCGAAGAAGAAGTTCAAAAGCTCAGTGATGCAAAACAAAGGGTTAAGCACACTGTGGAGGTGGCTGGGCGGAATCCACTAGAACAAATTGAACAAGATGTTCAGCATTGGTTGGCTAAGGTGGATAGTGTCGCTGAAGATGCAGATAAAATTCTTCTTCAACATAAAGATGGAGGAAAAAGGAGGTGCTTCATGGGATTGTGTCCAAATTTGATCACGCGCCACCAGATTAGTAGAAAAGCCAGTAAAGAAATACCAATCATTGTTGGAGCCCGAGAAGGGGGAAATTTTCCCAGAGTTTCCTACCGTGCTCCACCACAGGGCATAGGGGCAGTCAAAGAGTGTGAAGCCTTTGAATCAAGAACATCTGTTGTAGATGAAATCTTGAATGCTTTAAAAGATGCTCACGTCAATCTCATTGGAGTGTACGGAATGGGAGGCGTGGGTAAAACCACACTTGTGAAACACATTGCCACTCTGGTCAGGGAACTCGGAATCTTCAAATTGGTGGTTAAAGCAAATGTCACCCACATGGTGGATTTGAGAAGTGTTCAGCAAGAAATTGCAGAATGGCTACACTTCGAACTTGGTGCAGTCTCTATTGAGGTACGAGCAGCTCGATTGAGTGAGCGAATAAAAAAGGAGGAGAAAATTCTAATAATTCTTGATGATATATGGGCAGCAATCAAACTAGATGAGATAGGAATTCCTTACGGCACTGATCATAATGGAAGCAAAATACTTATGACGTCCAGAAATCAATCTGTATTGTCGGAAATGGGTGTACAGAGAGATTTAAGGCTTGAAGCTTTAGAGCATCAAGAGGCATGGAATCTATTTGAGAAGAAGGTGGGAGACCTTAAAGATTCCAACTTACAATCTATAGCTATGGAAGTAGCAAAGAGATGTGCAGGCTTGCCCATTTTAATTGTGACAGTAGCGACGGCATTGAAAAACAAGCAGTTGTTTGAATGGAAGGATACATTGGAAAGTCTTAAAAAATTTGATGGCAAGGGATATGAAGAGAGACTTTACTCAGCCCTAGAGTTAAGTTACAACTTTTTGAGAAATGAGGAGAAGTCTTTGTTGCTACTTTTAGGACAACTCAGACCTGTTGTGCTCATCCAAGACTTGTTGAAATATGTAGTGGGGTTGGGCTTATATAATGAACTCATCACAGTAGAAGCAACAAGAAATAGACTGCTTAAAGTAATCAGTGATCTAAAGCTGTCTTGTTTGTTACTTGAAGATGGGGACCATAAGCGAGTCAAAATGCATGATGTGGTTCACAGCTTTGCAGCCTCATTTGTGTCCAAGCACGATCAAGTGCTCGCTGCAGCATATGAAGCTGAATTGGAAGAATGGCCGAACGAGGACTTCTTTAAGCAGTGCACATCAATCTCTTTGGCATATTGCAAAATCCCTAAGCTCCCTGAAGTATTTGAATGCCCAAAACTCAAGTCATTTTTTTTGTTCAATCAAGATCTCACAATTAAAATCTCAGAGAATTTATTCAGTAGAATGAAAGAACTCAAAGTCTTGGATTTGACGGAAATAAATTTGTCACCACTGCCTTCCTCACTTCAATCTCTTGAGAACCTCCAAACATTATGCTTGGATTTCTGTGATTTGGAAGACATAGCTGCAATTGGAGAGCTAAAACAGCTGCAAGTTCTCAGCTTGATGGGATCTAAAATTATTCAATTGCCGAATGAAGTAAGAAAATTGACTTGTTTGCGACTTTTGGATTTGAGTAGATGTCAAAGACTTAAAGTGATTCCGCCAAATGTCCTATCAACACTAGCCCAATTGGAGGAATTATACTTGGGGGGAAGCCTTGTGCAATGGGAGGGTGAAGGGCATGATGAAGGAAGCAACAACGCTAACTTGTCCGAATTGAAGCTTTTGTCAAAATTGTCCACTCTTGAGATACATATCATAGATGCAAATATCATGCCTAAAGATATATTTTCTGAAAAATTGGAAAGTTTTAGAGTATTCATTGGAGATGGGTGGGATTGGGCTAATAATGAGTATGAGACCTCAAGATCATTGAAACTCAAGCTGAATAGAAGCGCCTTGTTGGAGAGAGTAAAAGTGTTGCTGATGAAAACCGAAAGTCTATATTTGGACGACTTGAAGGGCGTGAGAAGTGTTCTGTATGAATTAGATGATCAAGGCTTTCCTGAGTTAAAGCATCTTCATGTTCAAAATAGCCTTGATATTCAATATATCGTAGACTGGATGAAAATGAACTATTTCACTGCTTTTCCCAAGTTGGAGTCATTATTTCTTCACAATTTGAATAATTTGGAGAAGATTTATCGAGGGCCTTATACAGTGGGATCTTTTAGCGATTTGAGAAAATTAAAGGTAGAAAATTGTAATGCATTGAGGAGTCTCTTCTCATTTTCTATGTTTAATGTCCTTAAGAAGCTAGAAGAAGTGAATGTGAATAATTGCGAAATTATACAAGTGATAGTAGCTAAGGAAGGTGAAGATGATGAAGAATGTGAGTTGACGCAACTGCGATCCTTAACGTTGGAAAATCTACCCCGATTTACAAGCTTTTGTTCCCAAGTGAAGGTGCATTCTACATCCCAAAGAGCACGAAATCAAGAAATAGCTTCTACGGCCTCCAATGAAATTGTATGTGAAGCTGATGCGGAAGTTCTGGTGGCACTTTTCAACGAAAAGGTTTCATCCACTCTCTATTTTTGTTTTGCTAATTATCTATGTTTTAGACATTAAAGAAATTTACTTTTTAATTCTCTAATCTTCTGTTACTTCTGTCAGGCTTCCTTTTAAATGATAATATTATATTTCTCATGAAATAAAAATTGTGCCTGCAGATTCGATTTCCTAATTTGGCAGACATGAACTTGGTTGGAATTAATGTGGAAATGATATGGCCTTGTCAACATAAAGCATTGTCTCCGAGTATTGAAAAATTAACAACATTGATTGTAGATGGGTGTGGGAATTTGAACTTTCTATTCACATCTTCTATTGTTGGAAGTCTTGCACATCTTAAAGTGCTTGAGATATGTGACTGCAAATCTATGGAAGAAGTAATACTTGCAGCAGGAGAAGGAGAAACGATGAGCAAAATATTATTACCTAAATTAGACTCTCTAAAGCTCAAAGGTCTTCCCAAGCTTGTAAGGTTCTGCATAGCTAAGTTAATTGAATGTCCCTCCTTGAAAGTGTTGAAGATGGGGAATTGTCCTCGTTTGCAAACATTTGTCTCCACACAAGTGAACGCAGCTCTCTTCGATGAAAAGGTTCTAATCTTTATCAATCCTTCCTTCATGTCATATTTAAAATATTTTTCTCTAATGTTTGTATTTTTAGGTTTGGTTTCCTAATTTGGAGGAATTGCATGTTGAGGACATGCATATGTTGAAGATGATATGGTGTGATGAAGTCCTAGCAGATTCCTTTGGTAGATTAAAAGTGCTAAAGGTACTAAATGGAAAACAGCTACTGGAAATCTTTCCGTCTAAATTGTTGGAAAAGTTCTTGGTGAATCTAGAATCATTAACCGTAAAAAATTGTGATTCAGTGAAAGAGGTGTTTGATCTCCAAGCAATAATAAAAGAAAGAGAAGTACATGTTGTAAGGCACACTCAATTGAGAACTTTGGATATTGAGAATTTTCCGAATTTAATTCAAATATGGAATAGGGATCCTCATGGGATTCTCTCCTTTTATAACCTACGTGAAGTGTGTGCTTGGTATTGTCCAAATTTGAAAAAACTCTTCCCATTTTCAGTAGCTCAATGTCTACCGCATCTTGAATTTCTAAGCATAGGTGATTGTGGAATGGAGGAAATCGTTACTAAGGAGGAAAGAGCAGAGGCACTTGCTATTATTCCCAAGTTTGAATTTCGTGGGCTAAAGACCATGGTCCTTGTGGGATTAGATGAAATGAAGTATTTTTACTCAGGAAAGCACACTCTAGACTGTCCACAACTAAAACATTTAAATGTGTTTTTCTGCGCAAATCTGCAAACTTTCAATTTTGAATCTCAAGAAATACAAGAAATGCTCATGGATAAGCAAGAGGACGAACTGGAGCTTCAAATTCCACAACCACTTTTCTCATTTAGAGAGGTACGTGTCGCTATATTTATTTGGCTAATTTGCTGAAAAATGCCAATAATTATGTTATTTTGCATTTGAATGAATTGACCTAATGTTTATATCTAGTTATAATTTTGGTCAACAATATTAATTCTCACTTAATTACAGTTAATTAATATATTTAATTCTAAAAATAATTAACTCAATTGTTAATTATGCTGTCCACACATCACAAAATAAATAATTTATTTTATAATAATAATTATAAAATTACAAAAGATTACTGAGATTGTATAAAAAATAAATGTAACTCTTGATATTTATATAAAAAATCAGTTGGTATTATGATGTTTTTGTTATTAACATTTGACACTTAACTTATATAAAAATTTAACTATTTAATATCTTAATTTTTATAATTATTTAATTTTTAAAAATTTAAAATGTGGGTAAATTGTATGTGTATAATGATTAAATAATTATATTTTTATAAGTTTTACGTGTTAAAAATTTTGCTAAAAAAATATCAAGGTGCCACTATCTTTCTGTGTAAAGGTTGAAGGGCAAATTATATACTGAGTCTTTATTATATTATAAATTTTAAATTGTCAATTTATTAAATAATACTAAAATTTTAGCATTATAATAAAATCATTGAAAAAATAAAAATATATATTTTCATTCACATAATATTATTTATTTTCATTTTTCAAGTTCAGACGGGGCTTTTATATTTTTATAATATTTATTTGTAATCCATTTTTGTAATTTTTATTTTTTACTTTTAGTAAAATTTATAGTTATAATAAATGACATAAAAATTAATGGTCTTTTAGTATTTTTATGTATATTTTAAAAGTATATTAATCGATTGATGAGTTCATCCCTTATGCGTATTTTTATGTATATTATAAGTTTTAAAATATGTTGTGTGTATTTTAAATTATATATATATATATCATTTATTATTATAAATAAATATATTATTTATTACTATATATTTAATTGCATGTAAATATATAAGTATATTGAAATCATACATAATAAATTTAATATACAGAATTTATTTGTAAAAATGGATACTATCGGTTTGGGCCTATGTTTTTTAATTTATATACTATCGGTTTCTTTTTTTTTCTTTTTTTTTCAATTATGTTTCTTATCAATAATTATAATATATAGAACAATAAATTAATTAAATTTAGCTTTAATTGCTATTACTAGTTAGTTTTTAAAGAAAATGTTAATTTACTACTATTAAATTTTATTAAAAAAGAACATTAAAATATATTTTAGTTAGTTTTTAAAGAAAATATTCATGTTTTGTTTATTATACTACTTCATTGAATTATTTTATAATTTATAGTCTTTTTTAATATATTTTATTTCTTTTTAAAATTTATATGGTATTTGATTATAACGTTATTAATAATAGATTTTTTATTTAATAAATTAAAAAAAAGCATTTTAAAATAAAATAGCAAACCTATCTATAATGCATTTATATATCAACGTAATCTCATTGCATAATTTATTATATCAAAATAAATATATAATTTATTATATTATAAAATTCTAATTCTCAATATGTTAAAATAATTTATTAATATTTTCATTGTAAGAAATTAAAAACTAAATTTTATTCCCTTACATATAATGCTATCCTTTTCTTTTCTAAGTGCAAAAAAGACTTTAATTTTTTTATTTAACAATCTTGTAATTTTGATTTGTATAAACATTTCAAAATTTTAATTTAATTATATTTTATAAAAGCTTTCGTTCTTGATTTCATCCCTCTCAATTGTTTTGCCTCGATCTAACTACTTTTTCTTTTGAATGATTAACAGATTATTGGCAATTTGGAGGAATTAGTAATAAATGACCAGGATGCTGCAATGATACAACAAAGCCAATTTCCAATGGATCTCTTTGTCAAACTAAAATTTCTTCACTTGCAAAGCTTTGGTTATTCTTTCTTGAATTTGCCACTTAATCTTCTTCAGAAGTTTCCAAATTTGGAAAAACTTGTTTTGAGAGAATGCTATTTCGAAGAATTACTGCAACATGGTCATGGTCATGATCTAGTTCTATCACAGATCCGATGCTTACAGCTGACTCGGCTTCCTAATATTAGACATGTATGGAATCAAGATTCTCCATTTTTTCAGAATCTTGAAACTCTTCAAATACGGAGTTGCAATGGTTTGACTAATCTGGCACCATCCTCTGCAACTTTCCAAAATCTTACGACTCTGATTGTGAGGAGGTGTAATGGATTGTCAAGCATAGTATCTTCTTCTACTGCTGAAAGTATGCACAATCTCGCTACAATGATTATAGAAGAAAGCGATACGATTGAAGAAATTGTGTCAAGCGACAAAAATAATTTCCAATCCCAAAATGAGATTATTTTGTGGAAATTAACAACTTTGAGACTTCACTGCTTAAAAAGCCTCGAAACTTTCTGCTCATCCGCACGTTGCACATTAAAATTTCCAGCTTTGGAAGTTGTAGATCTCTCACAGTGCCCTAAAATGAAGGTTTTTTCTCAAGGATCTATAAGCACACCAAGGCTAAAGAGAGTAAATTTGACAGAAGAAAGAGATAAGTGGCGTTGGGTTGGGGATCTTAATTCCACTATAAAACAATTGTATGCAGATAAGGTAAGTTCATTGCTCTAGATAATAGTTAGGTACTTGAAGTAATTTTTGTTTACATAATCATTAATTCCTTGTTTTGCTTTGGTAGGTTGGATTCAATGGCCTACAACATTTGAAACTCTCTGAATTTTCTCAACTAAAAGAGGCATGGAAAACCCAACTTCCAGTCAATTTCTTTTACAATTTAAGTTCCTTGGAAGTAGACGAGGTTGCATTTTCCTCTGTTGCTGTTCCATCCAATCTACTGCCAATTCTAAATGATTTGGAAAAGCTTGAGGTCAGAAATTGTGATTCAGTGGAACAAGTATTTGGCCTAGAATGGCCAAACTTTGATGGACCATTTGGGAATTTGTTCAAGTTGAGTGAGCTAAAATTGATAAATCTTCCAATTTTGAGGCTTGTGTGGATTGAGATTCCCAAAGGAATTTTAGATCTCAGAAACCTTAAACTGCTCAAAATCTACAATTGTAGCAGTTTGAGATATATATTTACTCCTACCATCTGCTGTGGCCTTGAGCAACTCCAAGTGCTTGAAGTGAAAAGTTGTGCTATGGTTGAAGAAATCATCACAGAAGAATCTATGGATGAGATTAGATTTCCTCAACTAAACTCCATTATTCTTGAATCCTTGCCCAGATTAATCAATTTCAGTTCCGGCAGCGGTACTGTGCATTGTCCATCTCTGAAAGAGATTGCTGTAGTTGATTGCCCAACCACATTCACTTGTTCATTCTTTAGGGAAGCAGATGCAGCAATTGATAAAATTGTTGAGCGAAAGGTTGGTAGTCTATTTCTAATTGTTAAGAACTTTACTTTGAGTATGCTTTAATTTCTGGCATAAGAAGTATATAGTGACTAGTGATAGTCTTAGAAAATATGGACGAATGGTGATTAAGCAAAACATTTCACTGCAGGTATTTTTTCCTAATCTGAAGGACCTGAAACTGTCATCAATTGATGTTGAGATGATGTGGCATGCTCAACACTTGAAGATGTCCTCTTATACTGAGAATTTAACAAGCTTGATTGTGGATGGATGTAGGAGTCTAAAATATCTATTATCATCATCAAGTATTGTGCATCTGAAGAGACTTGAGGTATGCAATTGTAAGATGATGGAGCAAGTGATACTCAGGGAGGGATTGGATGAAGAAATCATGTTACTCCATCAACTAGAGTCCCTGAAGCTCAAAGATCTGCCAAAACTCACCCGATTCTGCACAACTAATTTAGTTGAATGCTCTGCCTTAAAAGAGATTTGCATACAAAACTGCCCTCAAATGAGAACATTTGTTTCCAATTCTCCAACATCAAATAATGAACTCGAAATTATAAACTCTGCTTTATTTGATGAAAAGGTATGTTGTTCCTTCCCTTAACAATGATTCTTAACATGTAGCCTTTTGCTTATTCACCGAGACTATTGACTTTTGATACAGGTTGCATTCCCAAACTTGGAGAAAATGCAGATTCTTAACATGGATTATTTGAACATGCTATGGCATAATCAACTCCATTCAGATTCTTTTTGCAAAATAAAAGCATTAACGGCAGAGCACTGTGAAGAACTACTTAAAATCTTTCCATCCATGTTGTTGAGACGCCTCCAGAATCTTGAGGATTTGATCATAGGCAATTGTGATTCACTGGAAGAGGTATTTGATCTACAAGAGATAATAAAATTGAAAGAAACAGTGACCATTCAGTTGAGAAATCTGAACATAAGAAACCTCCCTAATTTGAAGCATGTATGGAATAAGGATCCTATGGGACTTGTCTTGTTTGATAACCTAAGTTCAGTGGTGGTTTGGGATTGTCCAAATCTAAAAGCTATTTTCCCAGCTACGATAGCTAAAAATTTGCTGCAGCTAGAGACTCTAAATGTGCAAAGTTGTGGTGGGGTGGAGGAAATTGTTGCTCAGGACCAAGGAACAGAAGCAAGTATAGAGTTTCTTTTTCCTTGCTTAGAGTTATTGATTCTTCGGGAATTAAATGAACTCAAGTGCTTCTACTCAGGAATACACACTTTGGAAACTTCATTACTGAAGCATTTAATTGTGTATCACTGTGAGAAATTAAATATCTTTTGCCCTGAATCTGAGAACTTACTAGAGACAGATACGGAGAGCCAACCGCTTTTCTCGTTTAGAAAGGTATGAGCCTCAGTCCACCTTTCCTCATGTCAACGTTAAAATTTTCCTTTTCATATCTTAAAAAAACTTTGGTCTTATTTTATATATAAGTAATATCTTCAAATGTCAGTTTGATAATCACATGTAAGCATGAAACTTATTACACACTAAAGCTAAGCTAAATAAAATAGAGCATTATATTTATTATTATATATAGGAAGCACTGGGGTTGAATTTGTTTTACACATCTACTGGAATATAAAGTGAAAAATAGAAAAATAATGTGTTTATATTCATTTATTTAATACACTTTGAAAGAAATATATCATAATATAATTTGTATAAAAGAGTAATTTATTATTTAGTTCTTATAGTATAAAGAAACTCAATAGTTAGTCCATTAACTGAGGTATTATATTATCGCCAAATCTTTGTCACATCATTATAATATAATATAAAATACTTGAAAAAGATTATGTACTTTATAATTTCTTGTAATTTTGTCCTATACTTTAAAAATAGCTAATTTAATTCTATACATTTAAAATTTTCATCAATTATACTGAAGCATACCAAAGCATTGAAAAAGCTATTAATAAAAACTATTAATCCACTCAAATAGATGCCACATTTTTTTAAGACGGATATGTCAGTTGAGAACTCTGATTCCACTGTTTAAAAAATTTTTCTATTTGAATTCCTTATCGACACTTGTTATAGAAGAAGCCGCGGTTAGCTGGCCATATTATTACAGTATAATATCAAATATGAGATGTTTATATTTATATGGGGTTTATATTTATAAAATAATTATTAAAATTAATAAAACAGTAAGTGATAATTTTATAATTATTAAAATTAATAAAACTGTAAGCGATAATTTTATAAGATAAAAATGTCAAATTTTCACCTAAATTATATATTGATGCCAAAATTTTCAAATTTAATTTTTCAGTAAAAGTTTGGTTATAAACTATTATTAAAATATTAAATGAAATCAAATAGATTGACGATAAAAAAAGAAAAGATGATTAATAGTTTTATTTGATCTTTAATTATAGTTTATGAGTAAATTTAAATTGACATACGAAATTTAGTATTTTGACTCTATTATATAATTTGAAGTAAATTTTACTTTTTTATCCAATTTTATAGTACGTGAATGATAATATGATATTTCTATTAATAAGACAATAATAAATTAATATTTTTTTAAAGGATAGGTATAACTGGTGGAAATTTTAAAGTATAAAATTAAATTGTTTATTTTTAAAGTATAAGATAAAATTACAAAATATTGTGAAATTCACAATTTTTTTATGATCATTTTGCATTATATTGCAATGATATAGTAATAATGTAGTAATGAAGTCGCGATGATATAGCATTGATGTGACATCTATGTTAGTAAGTTAATGAAAATTTTAATAGTTAGGTGTAATTTTTAAAAATTTAAATATATAAATTTAAATTGGCTATTTTTAAAAATATAAGGTAAAATTATAAAAAATTGGTAAAATATGGATTTTTTTACAATTAATCCTAAAAAAAAATTGATTGTCGAGTAAATTAATTATCAAATTTGGATTATATGATTATTTAAATGCATAAAATAAGTCAATAAATAATATTAATTGTATTTACACTTACTCTAAAGTCTTTTCATCTTATAATATACTAAGGAACTAAGAGAAAATTAATGGTTAACGAAAGTAATTATAGAAGTTTACAATATAGTTATAATATGTTAAAATTTGTGATTACCATATTAAATTTAAATATGGGTTGTAATGATCCTTTTTCGCTATAAAAGAGTGCAAAATGGTTATTTCTTCTATATATTTGCAAACTTTTAGATGCAACATGAATGTTCAACATGTTTTCATTTGATTGATCTTTATAGGTTGTCTCCAACTTGGAGAAGTTAACTCTAACAAGAAAGGATGCGGCAATGATATTGGAAGGCCAGTTTCCAGCTGATCTCTTTCACAAACTCACAAACATTGGGATACATTGCTTTCATGATGAATCTGCAGTTTTTCCATTTGATCTCCTTGAAAGATTTCAGCCTATGGAAATTCTTCAAGTGGATTGTAGTCAATTCAAGAAGCTATTCCTATATGATGGCTCTGTTGGTAGGAAAAAATATGCTAAGGTTCTTAGACTGGTACGGGTACTAGCGTTGAATAACCTTCCTAATTTGACAGATATAGGGAACCAAGACTCCCAGCTAGACCAAGTTCTACAGTCTCTTGAACTTCTTCATGTTGAGAGGTGTAACAGTCTGGTTGCTTTAGCACCATCCTCTACTTTTCAAAATCTAATCACGTTGAAAGTGTTGAAATGCAATGGATTACTTAGTCTAGTAACATCTTCCACAGCAAAAAGTCTTGTGCAACTCACAACAATGAGTATAAAAGAATGTGATGGATTGAAAGAGATAGTTGCAAACGATGGAGATGAAATTGAATTGAAAGAGGATATTATCTTCAGAAAATTGGAAAGTTTGGAACTTCATTATTTGCCTAGCCTCGTTTGCTTTTGTTCATCAGAACACAACTTCAAATTCCCCTTTTTGAAAAATGTAACTGTTAAGCAATGCCCCAAGCTGCAGGTTTTCTCAAAAGGAGTCTTAAGCACAAGCAGCCTGCTGGGTGTACAAAAAGATGACCAATGGCATTGGAATGGCAATCTCAATGCTTCCATACAACAATTGTTTCCAGAAATAGTATGTATGTGTTAGTTAATCAAATTCCCACTTCTTTCTAAGCCATAGAATACTTACATTACATGTATTCTCTTCTTGATCCTGACATTGTTGTCCTTGAATGTTTTGGATGATGTGCAGAATGCTAGAGAATAATGAATTATTGGCGCAAAGGTGATGCCAAGCACAAAAGTCATATCAAAGGTAGATTGTGAAAGGGCTTCTTTATTCATAATGGAAGCATTTATGCAAGATATTGCTTTTTTTTTTCTAAGATTTTAAAATGTTATAAGAATCATTTTGCCCTCATATTACTATTGCTAAAAGCCTACTATATTTGTTTTTTTGGGAATTATAACTGAAACAAACCCCACTAATGCCATGTCTTAGGTTAATGTGAGCTTGGTACTATTGAAAACAACTTGGCTAAAATCATGGATTATGGCTTCTATCTACCATTGGATTCTTATCAAACTATGATTACTTCTACTTTGGTCTTTGTTTTGTATATTCCTACTGGTTTGTGTTTACTTTATATTCCTAGAACATGTATATTGGGATGGTGTGATATCGAGTGCTTAATGAACGATGTATGTTAAGTTTTTTTGTGGTGATTTTTAATATGCATGAATGCAGCATTAGTTATATTTTGTGCTAATGTACTGCCTTTGTGATATATTTGGGAATCAAGATGGCCTAATGTGTTTGAACATCTCAACATGTAGACTTTAATGTGCTTCATTCTTTCATGTTAGATTGGATTCTGTGCAATAACAATTCTTGATTTGTTGTTACATAACTAACTTTTCTTCTTTGGATTTTTCATTTGACTTCTTCCTTGAATCTCTTGTTGTAAACTTCCTATCTCTATACTTTGCTTGAAGGATAGTTTCACCAGCTTTTTTATTTTTCATGAAATATTTTTGGACCTTCAAATTTTCTCCAAACAATCTGATCTGATTTACTAGTCCACAAAACCGGTCAATATAGCTTCAATTTTGCCAATGATGCCGCCACCTCTATTAACCACCTCTATTAACGTGTCCTGCTCTATTTTTTTTATTTACTTTTCTCAATTTGCCTTGTCTATTTAAATAAATTATTTTTATAATAAAATAAATATTACCTTTCAATTTATGAACTTTTATTTATGTATATAATTATATATTTTGTTCAATGTAAAATTATCAATTATTTATAATTTTGAGGCATGAACTTAATTATGTACGATTAACTTATATTATAGGTATTAACCATAATGCTGGAGGAGTAGTCTTTGACCAGCTCAGCCTTTTCCATTTTCAAATTTTTTTCAACCTATCCCATGCCTCTTTAAGTATTTTTCAAACCATGATTCTGTAGAAAATTGCCTCACACTGCTAAATGAATGTAGTTCAAAGTCTTTGGCCTTTTACTTCTTTTAGTTGAGCAATAATTGGATTTTGTCTCATATGTGGTGGTTTTTCATATGTTTTAGTAATTTTCTACAAAAACATTACTCGCGCCTTAACTTTTATTTTGATAGCCTAAATTTGATAATTTTCTTACGTAAATATTAGAGAATAAATTGGAGAAAAACTGAGATATAACATAGTGAAAATAACACATAAAAACTAACAGAAAATATCCTCTCAATAACCAAAAAACTTATAATATTTCAAAAACTCCACAATTCTTAAAGATAAAGAGCTTTAGTACCAAAGTTAAAACTAGGAGACTACAAATTCAGAGAAAATAGAAAGAGTTTTGAAATTTACTTTCTCATTATGTTTCTTCACATTATAAGTACTATTTATAGATGATTCTTGACCACTTTTTCATAAAATAATAAACAGGGTCAAAATTATAATAAACTCAACACAAAAAACTAAAAGTTTTTTTAAAAAAACCTAAAAGACATAATTCATACTAATGAAAAACTAAAAGATCTAGACTTTATTAATATAATACTTAGTATCTAAGTGAACTTTTAGACTTTCTAAAATAGGATAAATTTTAACTTTCATTTTTATCAATTTTCTAAAAAAAAATCTCATTAACTTCAATAGTTTCCAATTAACACCTCTTATACCTTAGGGGATTTCATAATTTCTGTAAATAAATTTCTTAAGGACAAAATGTTTCGTATTCTCATTTGTTTTCTTCTCAATCTTTTACTCTTTCTTTTCAATAATCTCAAGGAATTTGTATGATGGAACCTCCTGTTACAAACAATACTTCTTGATAAAAAGTTGCAGCTGCCATTATGAATTCTATGCCCATTGCCTAACCTATGCCCTTTTCAAAATTATTCCTTTACTATATTCAAAATTAAAAATTTTATTGGAGACAATTTCAAGAGATTGCAGGAATAAATCTTGTCTATTCTAGATATGAAAGGAGTTGCTTTTGAAATTACAAGAACAAAACCAGCTGAATCATCTTCTAAATAGTCGGTGTTGTGGGTTTACTCAAATAAGTTATATAGACATACAGTTCACCATGCACTTTCTAATAAATTATTTTCATGTATATTATTATTATAATAAAAACCTTCTAATGAATCAATGACTACTAAATACAGTGTTAAAAATATGAAATTGTATATTACAAAGATATAAAAGTGAAAATAAATTAGTACCATAAAGTAATAAAAGTCACAATATTAAAAAAATATAATATTATAAAAGGAACTTGTTGGTTTATTCATAAAAATTTCCATATTTGTGAAATGATTATAAAAAAATATGAAAATGGAAAATTTCACTATGTACTTGAATCTAATAATCCCATGTTTAAAAAGAAGGAAAATTATTTTGTTTATGAAAATTTAAGTCATCTGTATCTCATTTCATTGTAAGAAAATGATAAAAAAAAAATAACAATCCTCCTGAGCCAAAAACAAATTTAGTTGAAAGATAAAATATAATTATTTCAATTATTTCTCGAGCATTCTTATGACTAATATGCTAAAATGAGTAGTAGACTAGATATATCTATACAAGTAGAAATGCTTTTATTTTCAGTTTTGGTTTTAGTGAATTCTTTGGTAAACCCAATATGATAGCAAACTTAATTTATGTGGCTTTATGAGAAAAGATTAATAAATTATAATGAAAAAAATTAATATTTTTATGTGCAAATGCTATGGTAAGCAAGGACTCTTATACTTAATGTTTATGAGAAGATGAATAAAAATCCATCTTCTACCACTTACTATATGCTAGATACATATCAATATTTATTATATTAAAAAATATGATATCATGGTTTAATTTCTGAAATTAGTAATAAATGCTTAATTGAATATGAAAGCTATGTGAAAACTAAATTAACTAAAAATTCTTGCTTTCACTTTGAATTGCTTAATTTAATATATATTATTTTAAAAAGTTTAAAATAAATATAATAGATATAATAAAAAAAATATTATATAACTTTTTGTATATTTATTAGGAAATTTTTTGAGAAATTCTGAATATATTTCATTTATATAAAGTTGAAACAAAAAATTAATTAATAAAAAATTCAAGAATTAGATTAAATAAAAATAGCAAATATGTTTTATTTAAACAATTCATAAAACTGTTATTTCTTATTCACCTGAATGTAATGCAAAAAATTCAAGAATTAGATTAATAAAGAAAAACAGGAACTTAAAGTGAATAATGAATACTTTATGATTTAATTCTTCTACACTTAATAATCTTAATAAAGAAGCATTATTATCTACCTATCATTTACAAATTAGGATTCTCTAAAAAAAATTTTAACAATACACCGCATAAACTTTTGATCATAGTGTTACTCTTTAGAGTTTCAATACAATAATTTAATTTAGCAAGGAAACAATATTTTGGTATGCTCAATTGGATCATTTCTACATCACTCTCAATGCACAAATTCAACACTGCTCGCCTTTATCAAATGATAAAACATTCATTTGATCAGTTGATGGGACATACAATTCTACATTACCTAATTTTATTTTTTTTTTATCAACGTTGATAGAGCAAGTTTTGAACTATGAATCAAGTCATAGTAGCAAAACAAGAAGTTATTATTGGAAACCAAACCACATTATCCGAACCATAAAAGAGTTCTTATAGAGACAAAACTTTGTGTAGATGCACTTATTGAACAACAATTCGACAAAGAGTTGTCTTTAATGCAAAAAAAAAGTAACACCAAATGTAATAGTAATGTAAGATATAGGTAAAATAATTGAAGTGTGCAAGACATTCAGCAAGAATGTAGGAGTAGTTATCCAAAGCGCACTAGAGGACTATCTCAAGGGTGTCTACTTTAGCTCCTATAGAGATAAAACAACTAAGTGAAGACTCAAACATGACAATAATGAAAACGCATCTATCCACTTTAAAGAAGTAAGAGACACAACAGGAGAGGAATCCGAGAAGAGAGTGGAGGAGAGGAGTACCATATTTTATTTTTAATAGAGGGTATTTCGGAAATTAGAAAATTTTACTATATTGACTAATAGTTAAAATAATTAAAAATGACCGGTTATCATGAAATTAAATTATAAAGACATTTTAATATAATTTATAAAATACAAAGGCAATTTAATTAGTTACGTCAAATTATTATAGAGATACAATAATAATTTTATATTTTTTTGATATAATAAGGGTCGAAAAAAATTTTTATTTTCTTTTGAAGTAAAAATTAGGGAAATTACTTTTTAGTTCCCGAGGTATAGCGTAATTAACGGATTTGTCCCTCTATTTTTAGAACCCAACACTTTCGTCCCTGAGATTTAATTCCGTCAAAATTATAGGTCCCTCCATCAAAAATATCGTTAGTGACAGAAAAAATGACCGAACTACCCTTTTTAGAACTCAACACTTTAGTCCCTGAAATTTAATTCCTACAAATTTATAGGTCACGCTTTCAAAGAATTGAAGGAAAAAATACGTTTTCATCCCTAAGATATTACATAATTAACATATTTGTCCCTCTATTTTTCGAATTCAACACTTTAGTGTTTGAAATTTAATTTCGTCAAAATTCAAGGAAGAAAATCTCAAACTCAATCTCTATAAACAAATAAAAATTTCAATAAATTTAAGATTTCAATTCAGTAAAGATAATAAAAATCAAAATATATAAAATTTAAATTATTAAAAATAAAAAGTTAAAACTTAATATAAATTGCTTTTGTGATATCATTCGCTATCGATCACTTCTCGCTATTTGAAAACTTCATTAAAACGTTTCTAACATTTTAAAAAGTCTACTAGTTAGACTTTCCGTTAATTTTAGTCATTAAGTATTATAAAATAATATATAAAATACTCTTGATATGGAGGGACTAATTAGTAAACTTTTTAATAATTTGAGGGACCAACTAATAATTTTTTCTAAATTATAGGGACTAAATAGTAAAATATTTAGTGATAAAATTAATAGAGGAATTAACTAGTAGACTTTTTAAAATGTCAATGATATTTTAATATATTTTCAACATATGAAGGGTTTAGGTGAAGAGGTGAAAAACATGAAATACTAAATTGAATTTTATCTTTAAACTTTTTATATTCACACTTTAACCTACTAAACTCTTTACCATGTTTCAATTTAGTTTTTAAACTTTCGATATTAAATTATAGTTTTAGTCTTTAAAAATCCTTTTCACTTAAGTAAACATGACGGATTTTAATAAACACTTCAAGCAAGTACGTCGGGAAACCCTAAGCACCTCCCAAAAGTGACTCATTTTTTCCTCGCTAATCATACTGTTTATTTTATTTCTGAATATGTCCGTTTCTTTATTTGAGTTTTCTATGATTCAGTTATTAGCAGGTTAGAGTTATGCTAGCACTTCCCCTAAATAGCTCGAGGTAATCTAGCATCTCCTCTAATGCCACTTACTCTAATAGTGAAATAACATAACCCATACATAGTGATGTCACTACTCTAACTATAGGTTTAAGGATGTTACAACAGTCCACTGTATCTCTATTACGCCTATAATCGCGGAATTATCGATCTATTCGCTGATAATATCTCTTATCAAGCAGCCGGCCACATCGTCGCTGGATTATCAAGAAAATATTATATTTACCTCTATCTTCTTATAATATAAAAGGAAAAGAATCACAGAGCTAAAGGTAAATTATTCTTTTACACCACTCAACTTCCAAGCAATTCATTATATTCGCCTTATCCTCCAATATACTAACTTGAGTATCGGAGTGGCTATCATGGGCACCCACCATCTCACACTCTCTTTCCTGCAGGTCTTGCTAATCACAGCACAACTTTATTTTCTAATCTCATCAACTCTATATTTTTTAGTTAGTAAATAATTTAAGTTTTAAAATTTATTTAGTTAACTATTAATTGAAAAAATTAATTTAAATTGAAAAAATAAATTATTATAAATATTAAAACTATAAAAAAATTAAATTATTATAGTCTAACATTAAAATTTAACAAAAATAATTATTTTATTAATAATATGCAACTTTAAAAACTAACTTGTTTCATATTTTATATCATTATTGCATTAAGTATTTTTTTTCAATCATATTAATATAAGTAATTTATTTAAGTATTTGCATTTGTATTACTTTTAATTTCATACATCTACAAATTTAATAAAGATGTATATAAATTTTTAAAATTAATTTATTTATTTGTATTAAAATTATTAATTTAATATATTTAAAAAATATTTAATATAAAATTATTATAAAATATTTTGATATAAATTAAATATTAGAGAATTAAAGGTTATGGATTTAAAATTTATATAGTAGATTATACTGCAAATTAAATATGTAATTTTTAATATAATAATTATTTTATTAATAAAATAAAAATTTAAAGGCTAAATTATTTGGTAACTAAAAAGATTGTAAGTTTTAAGTTTTTAAATATTATATACATAAAATATTGTCCATACAGTACTTCAAACGTCCGGTAAGAATAGTATATTTAATTTTTATTTTTATATATTATATATATATGTAATAATAATATTATTATATAAAATAATACTACTCTTATCACATTTTAAAAGCGTGGCAAGAGTAATGATAATTATTAAATAAAAAATTGCTACTTAGTAATATAAAGAAATTAATCAGTTTATTTTTTCATTTTAAAAAATATATTAAAATATCTTAAATATTTTAAAAAATTTATAAATTAATTTTTTTTATTAATTTTTGCCATTATATATTTTGTTATTTAATTTTTATGATTTTAAAAAATTTATTAATTGATTTCTTAAATTTTTAAAAAATTTAATAATTAACATCTTTGTATTCGAGGAATTTTAATAAAATTTTAGATCTTTTTATAATATTTAAATGATAAAATTAATAAAAAGGCTAATTAATAATTTTTTAAAATATTAAAAATATTTTAATGCAATTTTTAAAATTGATCAACTAACTATGAATTTTCTATATTATAAAGATTAAGTAGTAAGTTTTACTTATTAAATTTATTACATAACCATTATCAAAATTTAAAAATATGGTAAGATTTATTTTATTTTTTTAAAAATAATTAAAAATTATCATATTTTATAGATATACATAATTTTCACTCTAATTTAGAAAAAAAAAAACTTATTTTTTAAGTTCTGGTATAAATATAGAGTTTTTTTTTTTTATTTGATTGGAAAAATCCCAATAATTGACCCCTGCACTTGCCCACAACTCTTCTTCTTCTAGATATAAATAGTCATTATAGGATAAGGAAGTGGATATATATATATATATATGTGGTCTTTAATAATTAAAATCGATTGATTATTTATTTGTGGAGACCACTGTAATAGACCTCTGCACTTGCCATAACCTTTCTTCTTTTCTTTTATGATAATGGACTCATAAACTTTTTTTTTTCTTTTGAATTTATGACTATTTAATTAATTACATTTATCAATAAGAGATAATAGCAAATAATTTTAATCCATTTGTGTTTTAATATATATATATTCCTACTTAAATTTATATATATCATATTATTAAATTTAATGAAAATAATAGATCATCATATTAATCATAGTATAATTCAGAAAGAATAATTGTATGTAAAATAAAATCTAAACTTTTTAATTTTAATAATTATATTCTAAATTTTTCTTTATAAATATATTCAAATTTAATTTTTTTAATTTTAATATAATAATTAAAAGGTTACTATCGATTTAATTAACTCAAAATGACTGAGGTTATTAGAATAAAATAAATAAGTTATAAATTAGACTAAAAGTAACTATTTTCGATAAATTAAATTAATTGTTATTTTAATTTTGTCATATAGATTTTATTAGTATGTACAACAATTAGTATGTACAACAATTGAATTATTAACGCAAAGGTGATGCCAAACACAAAAGTCATATCAAAGATTGATTGTAAAAGGTTTCTTTATGCAAGATATTGCTTTTCTAGATAAGGAAAATGTGATTCTTGATTTTTTAGAGGTAACATCATTAATATTCATAATCTATAATGATGCATAAATTATATTATCAATGTAAAAAGTGTTAGGAAGTAAGTTATCTATTCATAAAATATATCATTTAAAATTATAAATAAATTGAATCAAAATTAAAAAATTAAACCTAACAAAATTAAAACTAATTTTCAATATTTATTAAGAAAAAAAAAATTTAGAGTAATAATCGCTAAAATTGGTAAAATTAAAATTTTTTTATAATTATATTAAAATATTAATTTAAAATATTAACTAGAAAATTACGAGATATTTCTATTAAATTTAATTGTTTAACTTAATAATATAGACAAATTTAGATAATTAGTATATGATGTATTAGTTAATTTTTTATAATTTGTGATATATTTTATTAAAATGTGAATAATTCAAGAATTTTTTAAACATGTTTCTAACACTATTGATCAAAATTAATAGCCGTTAACTACCTTTATTGACAAGATATTGATACCAATTTGGAACTTTAAGGAAAGAGAGAAAAATTGCTGAGAGTTTGTGAGCGAAGACAATTTTAGGTTTTCAAACTCTTTCTCTACCAAATTTTTTAATGGAAAGTAAATATAAATTAAATGAAAGGATTAAATTATTAATCAAAGGAATGTTTTAATGAGTTTGGAAAAAATATAAGATTAATTTGTGATGACCGCGGGATTTCACCACCCCGGTCTGAGGCCCGACCCATGATGACAGCCCTTTACCTGAAAGCTCTTAAGCCCCCTGCATGAATCAGGTCCAGCCCACTCAGCCCTAAGACCGGACTCCTTCTAAAACCTCTCAATCGGGCCGGTCCAGTCCTTTCAGCCCTAAGCTCAGACCTCCCCTGGATTTCAGTCCTAATCTCACCTCCCAGCCTAGTCCGGAGGAGAAAAGGTGGCCAACCCATTCGCCTTGTGGGTCCCTCTGCATGCGTACCCGAGGAGAATTAAATGGCAGTTGCGCATGGAGCAAAGATTTGATATTGTCGTACATCCGTATCTGTATGGTAGAGACAGGTGGCCCAATGGCAGTAAGGCCGTTACACGTCACTGACAGACAAAGGAAAAGAATAAAAGGGGAGAGGCATTCTCCTCTCAGACTAAGTTCACTCAACCCTTGTAAAACCCTATTTTCTGGATCTCAGATCATTAATTGGCGCCGTATGTGGGAACGAAGGAGATCTTTTCATCGCCAGAGTTCCACTCTTACAACACCCACTGAGATCCACAATGGCTAACCATAACGAAAATAATATCGTCAACACCCCTAATGACCTGAGTTCTACTCAGGAGAGGCAACAGTTCTCTTTTTCCAGTCCCACAACTCCTAACAACCAACCGCCAATCCCTTTCAATCCCTCGCCGAGCTTGGTAGGCAATGCACCCGGAAACACTCTATCCAACCAAGACCTCCAAACCATGGCCCTTCAACTGCAAAACACCGCTCACTGGCTGGGGCAGATGATGCAGCAGAGGGGCCTCAGTACCCCAATGAATGTGTTGCCTGTGGTAGAAGAGTCCCGAACCAACGAACCTCAGCCTACCTTTAACCATCTTCAAATAAACAGCAGAGAAACCAGAGAAAGGGGGAGAAGAAGAACCAGAAGCTAGAGTTCATAGAATAAGAGTGAGGGAGTTGATAGAGAACGACGAGGCAGACAGTTATTCTGCCAGAATAACCAGGAGGATGGAGAGTGAAGCGCAAGAAGAAGAGTATCATCTGGAGAAGAGGCCTAGACAAGAAGAAGAGAATGTAGATAAGAAACTGTAGAAACTGATGGAGTAGCTCCTAACTGAGTTGGGGGCGAAGGACCATAACCAAGCCCTCTTATTTACGTCCTCGCCTTTCTCGAAATGGGTGCAACATGAGACTATCCCCAAGAAATTCATAATGCCACCTATGGCGGCGTATGACGGAGCGGGAAACCCAAGGGAACATGTCCTTAACTACAAAACTTTCATGGAGCTGCAAACTCTATCAGATGCCTTGATGTGCAAGGTATTCCCCACTACGCTCACAGGGCCAGCACGAGCGTGGTTTAACAGTATGGAGGCTAGAAGTATTAGAAGCTTCGGAGATTTGGCCAATATCTTCATCAGCCGGTTCATTGCCGGAGTACCTGCGGACAGAAAGACGAGTTACTTGGAGACAGTTAGGTAGAGGAGAAATGAGTCTTTAAGGGAGTACGTCGCCCGTTTTAACACGGAAGCCCTGCAAATCCCCGAGCTGAATGAAAACCAAGCTGTGGAAGCAATGTAAAAAGGGACGACCTTCCCAGAGTTCTTTGGCTCGTTAAGCAGGAAACCGTCGACTTCGCTGGCAGAGCTGATGAAAAGGGCGGAGAAATACATAAGGTAGAACGATACCTTAATAACAAGCAGATTCACCAAAGAGGCAGCGGACAGGGGAAAAGCCTTAATTGAATTAATGCAATTTTTAAAATTGATCAACTAAGTATGAATTTTCTATATTATAAAGATTAAATAGTATGTTGTACTTATTAAATTAAAAACTATCATATTTTATAGATATACGATATTCTCACTTTAATTTAAAAAAAAATTATGTTTTAAGTTCTGGTATAAATATAGAGTTTTTTTTTTATTTGATTAGACAAAAACCCAGTAATGGACCCCTGCACTTGCCCACAACTCTTCTTCTTCTAGATTTTCTTTTTTTTTTTTTTTTACTACACAAAATTACATTAATTCAATTAAGATATAAATAGTCATTAGAGGATAAGGAAGTGGATATATATATATATATATATATGTGGTCTTTAATAATTAAAATCGATTGATTATTTATTTGTGGAGTCCACTGTAATAGACCTCTGCACTTGCCATAACCTTTCTTCTTTTCTTTTATGATAATGGACTCATAACTTTTTTTGTTTTTTTTCCTTTTCTTCTTTTCTTTTCTTTTTTTTTTCTTTTGAATTTATGATTATTGAATTAATTACATTTATCAATAAGAGATAATAGCAAATAATTTTAATCCATTAGTGTTTTAATATATATATATATATATATATATATATTCCTACTTAAATTTATATATATCATATTATTAAATTTAATGAAAATAATAGATCATCATATTAATTAGTACCATAAATTAATAGTTTAGTGTAATTCAAAAAGAATAATTGTATGTAAAATAAAATCTAAATTTTTTAATTTTAATAATTATATTTTAAATTTTTCTTTATAAATATACTCAAATTTAATTTTTTTTAATTTTAATATAATAGTTAAAAGGTTACTATCAATTTAATTAACTCAAAATGACTGAGGTTATTAGAAGAAAATAAATAAGTTATAAATTAGATTAAAAGTAGCTATTTTCGATAAATTAAATTAATTGTTATTTTAATTTTATCATATAGATTTTATTAGTATGTACAACAATTATTTGCAGAAATTGTATGTATGTATTAGCTAATCAAATTCTCACTTCTTAGAATACTTACATTATATGTATTCTCTTCTTGATCTTGACATTGTTATCCTTAATGTTTTGGATGATGTGTAGAAGAATGCTAGAGAATATTGAATTATCAACGCAAAGGTGATGCCAAGCATAAAAATCATATCAAAAATAGATTGTGGAAGGGTTTTCTTTATGCAAGATATTGCTTTTCTAGATAAGGAAAATGTGATTCTTGATTTTTTAGAGGTAACATCATTAATATTCATAATCTATAATGATGCATAAATTATATTATCAATGCAAAAAGTATTAGGAAGTAAGTTATCTATTCATAAAATATATCATTTAAAATTATAAATAAATTGAATCAAAATTAAAAAATTAAATATAAGAAAATTAAAACTAATTTTGGATATTTATTAAGAAAAAAAATAAAGTTTAGAGTAATAATTGTTCAAATTGATAAAATTAAAAATTTTTTATAATTATATTAAAATATTAATTTAAAATATTGACTAGAAAATAACGAGATGTTTCTATTAAATTTAATTATTTAACTTAATAATATAGATAAATTTAAATAATTAGTATACGATGTATTAATTAATTTTTTATAATTTGAGATATATTTCATTAAAATGAGAATAATTCAAGATTTTTTTTAACATGTTTCTAACAATTGATCAAAATTAATAGCCGTTAACAACCAATTTGGAACTTAGGAAAGAGAGAAAAATTGCTGAGAGTTGGTGAGAGAAGACAATTTTAGGTTTTCAACTTTATCTCTATTATTTGATCAAATTTTTTAATGGAAAGTAAATTGAAATTAAATGAAAGGATTAAATTATTAATCAAATAAAAAATAAGGAATGTTTTAATGAGTTTGGAAAAATATAAGATTAATTTGTAAATAATGATAATATTTAAAGTTTTTTATTTTTAAAAATAATATTATCAAAAATTAATTTTTCATAATTAAAATTTTACATTTAAATTAAAATAAAAAATTTAAATTATTTTGAAATAGTAGTAAAAAAAAAAAAGGAGACATGCTTTTTTTTCTCATTTTGAGCAGAAGATAAAATAAAAAGAGAATAAAAAATTATTAACATAAAATTTTAATTTAAATGAAAAGAAATTATTATGATAGTATGTTTTAATTTTTAAATTTTAATATAATTAATAAATAAATCTTTATATTTTTAAAATCAACCAATTAAACTTTTTTATAGTTAGTTATTCCTAAATTAAAAGTTTTTTATTTATAATTTTATTAATCAATGAAATGAATTAAATAAAAATTAAATATTTTAAATATTTAAAATATTATCATAACTACTTAAGTCCCTGTAAATTTAGATAAATATTTCATTTTAAAAAAATTATAATTTAATCTCTGAATTTTTATACAATTAATAGATCAATTCTTATATTTTTAAAATCAATACTTTAAAATTCTCTATATTTAATCCATATAAAACCATATTCATTTCATTTATCGTAAATTTTAGTTTAAAGCCAATAGATGATCAAACTCCTAAAAATTATTTTTTTTAAATATTTTTTATAAAAATTTACAATTTATTTTAGCTTATTGAATATCATTTAAAAATAGTTAAAAATATAAAATTTTTTTGTGAAAATTAAATGCAAAATCATTTAAGAAAGTTTTGAAGTTATCAAATATTGAAATATTTTAATAAATAGAAATTGAAGGATGAAAGTGATAAAAAAATAGTTGAATATAATAATTTGAACAAAAATTACTAAGAATTTAAGTGATTTTTAAATTTTAATAAATGAGAAAAAATAAATAAAATTTTAACTCTTTAATGGTTTTAATTTAAAAAACAAGTAATAAAAATATTTTTATATTTTTAGTGATAAATAATGGCTTCTCTGGGGTGATAGTCAAACTCTTCTTAAAAGTATTTTACTGTTTGACTAGCTTATCTTAGATTTATCCAAGTTTTTGTTTTTTTTGGAAAATTTGTCCAAGTTTAATAAATTTTGATACGAGTATGGATTAACTGTGTTTATGTAGCCTTATTTAACCGTCTAACTTTCTGTTTTAAGGATATTTTAGATTTTTCTTTTTCTAATATTTAGCCAATTTTAGTTATTTTATGTGAATTAGAGTTAATAAAAAATAATAATTTTATTAGATAGATATTCAAGATTTTTCAAAAAATTTAATCTAATTTAATTTAAATTTTATTAATTAAATTAATTATTGAGTTTATATAAATTTTAACTCCTTAAATTCTTATAATTATTTTTATTATAATTTAATTTTAAAAAATTAGCTCTAACCGATTAAAATTATAACAGTTTCATATATATAAAAGTCTTTTTTTCCTTTCAATTAAGTGGATTTTATAAAAAAAATATTAAAATATTTATAATAATATTAATAAAAATTATTCTATTTTAAAATACTTAAGAACACGTAAAACTCTATAATATATTACATTTAGAAATAAAATAAAAATCATTTAATCAAATATTAATTAATTTAATTGTTATCTATAATAAATTTATATAATTTTTTATTATTTTTTAATTTACATATAAATTTATATTATATATTAAAATGAGAAGAGTATAAAAATCATAAAATATATATTATAATTTTTGTATTATATTGAAAATACTTAACAATGAAATGGTTTATACATATAAAAATGACAAAGTAGAGATTGATTAAGTTAATTATATATTTAAAATTTTTATACATAATTATAATATTATAATTTTTACAAAATCTATGTTATGATATTTATAATAAAAATGTAAATATTTAAGTATTTTTTATAATATAATTTTATATTATATTTAAAAGTGATATAATGAATATAAAATTATACAACTCACCTTAAATAAAACTCATAGATATAAATGTGTGACAGAAGAGAGAAACACTCCAAATTTATTTAAGTATTATTATAGTTTTATTAATTGAGTTACATTATTTTAAATATTATTTTATAAATAAATTTTATTAATTAGAATGATATTATTTTAATCGGAGTTATTTAAAAACACTTGTGGTCTTTTATGATAATGTACTCATAACCTTTTTCTTTCTTTCCTTCTTTTCTTTTTTTTTTCCTTTTTAATTTATGGCTTTTGAATTAATTACATTTATCAATAAGAGATAATAGCAAATAATTTTAATTCATTCGTGTTTTAATATATACATTCCTACTTAAATTTATATATATCATATTATTAAATTGAAAAATTAAATTTAATGAAAATAATAAACCATCATATTAATTAGCACCATAAATTAATAGTTTAGTATAATTTAAAAAGAATAATTGTACGTAAAATAAAATCTAAATTTTTTAATTTTAATAATTATATTCTAAATTTTTCTTTACAAATATACTCAAATTTAATTTTTTGATTTAATATAATTTTTAATTTTTAATTTAGTTTATGTATAAATTTCAATCACACATTTTTAAAAATTAATAAATTATTTTTTGACATATTTTTATATTAATAAATATAATTTTTTTGAATCATTTAAGTCATAGTACCATATGATACTAGTTATAAGAAATCAAGAATACATTACTTTTTATTTGTAAAATTAATTATATTTTTCATATTTAGTTCGACGAAATTAATTGGCTATTATCAAATTAATTAATTCAAAATGACTGAGTTTATTAAAAAAAAGTCATAAATTAAATTAAGAAGAGCTATTTTTGATAAATTATATTGATTGTTATTTTAGTTTTATTGTAATATCATTAATACTCATAGCCTATAACTATGCATAAATTAT
The DNA here is from genome assembly GCF_001659605.2 of Manihot esculenta. Classification (NCBI taxonomy): domain Eukaryota; kingdom Viridiplantae; phylum Streptophyta; class Magnoliopsida; order Malpighiales; family Euphorbiaceae; genus Manihot; species Manihot esculenta. Next base: position 36,045,509 of record NC_035162.2, on the reverse strand, counting down.
ATTATCAATGCAAAAGGTGTTAGGGAGTAAGTTATCTATTCATAAAATATGTCACTTAAAATTATAAATAAATTGAATTAAAATTAAAAAATTAAACCTAACAAAAGTAAAATTAATTTTTGGATATTTGTTAAGAAAAAAATAAAATTTAAATAATAATTGCTAAAATTGCTAAAATTTATTTTTTTATAATTATATTAAAATATTAATTTAAAATATTGATATGACGAAATGTTTTTATTAAATTTTTTTTGAATTGAGAATTGAGAATTAAAGGAGTAGAATTTGAGATCTCTCATGTTTACTCAGATGCACTTACTACCAATTAGACCTATGAGTGTACGTTTTTATTAAATTTAATTATTTAACTTAATAATATAGATAAATTTAGATAATTAGTATATGATGTATTAGTTAATTTTTTATAATTTAAGATATATTTTATTAAAATGTGAATAATTTAAGATTTTTTTAACATGTTTCTAACAATATTGATCAAAATTAATAGCCGTTAATTACCATTATTGGCAAGATATTGATACCAATTTGTAACTACCATTACAAATATAAGACTAATTTGTAAATAATGATAATATTTAAAGATAAAATTGTAAATTTTTTTTTTATTTTTAAAATAATATTATTAAAAAATTAATTTTTCATAATTAAAATTTTACATTTAAATTAAAATAAAAAATTTAAATTATTTTGAAATAGTAGTTAAAAAAAAAAAAGAAACATGCTTTTTTCACATTTTGAGCAGAAGATAAAATAAAAAGAGAATAAAAAATTATTAATATAAAATTTTAATTTAAAGGAAAAGAAATTATTATGATAATACGTTTTAATCCTTATATTTTAATATAATTAACGGATCGATATCTATATTTTTAAAATTAAGTAATTAAATTTTTCTATAAGTAGTTCTTCCGAATTAAGAGTTTTTCTATTCATAATTTTATTAGTCAATAGATTAAATAGATAATAAATATTTTAAATACTTAAAATATCATATAACTACTTAAATCTCTGCAAATATAGATAAATATTTTATTTTAAAAAAATTATAATTTAATCTCTAAATTTTAGTATAATTAATGAATTAATTTTTATATTTTTAAAATCGATTCTTTAAAGTCCCTTATATTTAATCCATACAAAACCACATCCATTTTATTTATTATAAATATTAGTTTAAACCTAATGAGTGGTCAAACTCTTTAAAATAATTTTTTTTAAAATACATTTTATAAAAATTTACAACTTACTTAAACTTATTAAGTACCATTTAAAAATAATTAAAAATGTAAATTTTTTTTTTGAAAATTCAATGAAAAAGCTATTTAAAAAAGTTTTGAAGTTATTAAATATTGAAATATTTTTATAAATAAAAATTGAAGAATAAAAGTGATAAAAAAATAGTTGAATATTATAATTTGAATAAAAATTACTAAGAAGTTGAATATTTTTCAAATTTTAATAGTTAAGAAAAAATAGATAGAATTCTAATTCTTTAATGATTCTAATTTTAAAAAGGATAATAAAAATATTCTTATATTTTCAGCCCTAAATAAATTTGTTCAAGATTTTTTTTTTTCAGAAAAATTGTCCAAATTTAATAAATTTTGATATGAGTATGGATTAATTGTGTTTATGTAATCTTATTTAACCTTATTCAACATTTTAAATTTGTTTTTTAATACTTAACAATTACAATTAATTAATAAATTTTTTAAAATAAATATTTTTATTTAAAAAAATAAAAATAAAAATTTCTATTTAAAAAAATTATCTATATATTTATTTCAACATTGTTTAAAATAATAGATGGAATTGTCTTCTAACGTTGACTCTATTAAATCGATTGACGATTTAATAACTTATCTATTAATTTAATGATTTGATGATTATTAATTAAATTGTATTATTTTAAATACTTGTGTTTTTTTTTTTTTTACTTTTCTAAGGTTAATATAAATACCTTTAATACAAGACTGATTCATATAAATATATCTGAGATATTAATTTATTATTTGTGGTACTGGTAATAGAAGAAACACCCACAGAAAAAAACAGAGGACCCATTTTATTTTCTATGGGAAAGGACAGAGGAATCAATTGTGTGGAGCCCATATGATAATTGAGCTCAGCATATTCACTATAACTTCTTCACTTGCTCTTCTGCTTCTCAGTGCATTCAATTTGGCTTTAATTCTCAGTAGAAATCAACCCATCATTTTGCTCTCTGTCGCTCTACATACTCCGATTGCTGAAGGTAATAAGTTTCTTTTAAATTTAGTACTTAATTTTATAATTTCTTTGATACTGTTTGTCTGTTTATTCAGATTTTAGGATAGATTTGCAAAAAAGAAACTCTTTTGATTTTTTTTTTATTTCTCAGTTATTTATTTATTTTCTTTTACCTTAAATCTATTCCTGATAAAATAGGTGCTGTTGTGTGTCTCTCGTTGTATTATGTTTTCTTTAATTATTTTCAGTAGTAATCAGCTGATCATATTGCTCCTATCTGTCTCTCTCTTTACATGCTTTGATAATGCTAAAGGTAACAACTTTTCCTTTTATTTTTTTACCACTCAGTTTCTTTGATACTTTGTTTTTTTTTTTTTTTTCATATTAATTTGCTTTGAAACCGTTTCTTCAATTATGTACGTTGTCTCTCTTTAGTGGTAATCAGCTGATCATCTTGCTGGATCTGTCTCTCTTTGATTATTAAAGGTAACAAGATCTTCTTTTATTTTTATCACTCAATTTCATAGTATCTTTGTGTCATTTTTAAGATAGACTTATTTTAGGATTCTTTTGCTTTTTATTTCTCAATTAAAAAACTGGGTTTTGCATTTGATTTTAATATTAATTATTTTTTTTGTATGAGCGTTAATTGTTTATTTTCTTTGCTTATCTTAGGCAGTCAACTCTGTTAGTTTTCACCTCTCATTTTATTCTAGTAACTCGTAGCTGTTATTCTCTACCGAAAAAAAAAAAAAAGCAGCAAATGGAGATTGCAAAGTTAGTGGTGGATCCCATTGTATCCAAAGTTTTCGAACTGTTGGTTAATCCTGTTGTGCGTCAGATCAACTATGTATTCAACTACAGTGCCAACATCCACAATCTCGAAGAAGAAGTTGAAAAGCTCAGTCATGCTAAACAAAGGGTTAAGCACACTGTGGAGGAGGCTGGGCGGAATCCACTAAAACAAATTGAACCTGATGTTCAGCATTGGTTGGCTAAGGTGGATAGTGTCGCTGAAGATGCAGATAAAATTCTTCTTCAACATAAAGATGGAGGAAAAAGGAGGTGCTTCATGGGATTGTGTCCAAATTTGATCAGGCGCCACCAGATTAGTAGAAAAGCCAGTAAAGAAATACCAATCATTGTTGGAGTCCGAGAAGGGGGAAATTTTCCCAGAGTTTCCTACTGTGCTCCACCACAGGGCATAGTGGCAGTCAAAGAGTGTGAAGCCTTTGAATCAAGAACATCTGTTGTAGATGAAATCTTGAATGCTTTAAAAGATGCTGACGTCAATCTCATTGGAGTGTACGGAATGGGAGGCGTGGGTAAAACCACACTTGTGAAACGCATTGCCACTCTGGTCAGGGAACTCGGAATCTTCAAATTGGTGGTTATAGCAACTGTCACCCACAGTGTGGTTGTTACAAGTGTTCAGCAAGAAATTGCAGAATGGCTAGACTTCAAACTTGGTGCGGAGTCTATTGCAGTACGAGCAGCTCGATTGAGTGAGCGAATCAAAAAAGAAGAGAAAATTCTAATAATTCTTGATGATATATGGGCAGCAATCAAACTAGATGAGATAGGAATTCCTTATGGCACTGATCATAATGGAAGCAAGATACTTATGACGTCCAGAAATCAATCTGTATTGTCGGAAAGCAAGATACTTATGACGTCCAGAAATCAATCTGTATTGTCGGAAATGGGTGTACAGAGAGATTTCAGGCTTGAAGTTTTAGAGCATCAAGAGGCATGGAGTCTATTTGAGAAGAAGGTGGGAGATCTTAAAGATTCCAACTTACGACCTATAGCTGTGGAAATAGCAAAGAGATGTGCAGGCTTGCCCATTTTAATTGTAGCAGTAGCGACTGCGTTGAAAAATAAGCAGGCATTTGAATGGAATGATGCGTTGGAACAGCTTAAAATATTTGATGGCAGGGGACATGAAAAGAGAGTTTACTCAGCCCTAGAGTTGAGTTACAACTTTTTGAGAGATGAGGAGAAGTCTTTGTTCCGACTCTTGGGACAACTCACAGCTAATGAGGACATCCGAGACTTGTTGAAATATGTAGTGGGGTTTGGCTTATTTAATCAACTCATCACACTAAAAGCAACAAGAAATAGACTACTTACAGTAATAAGTGATCTAAAGCTGTCTTGTTTGTTACTTGAAGATGGGGGCCATGAGCGAGTCAAAATGCATGATGTGGTTCACAGCTTTGCAGCCTCATTTGTGTCCAAGCACGATCAAGTGCTCACTGCAGCATATGAAGCTGAATTGGAAGAATGGCCGAACGAGGACTTCTTTAAGCAGTGCACATCAATCTCTTTGCCATATTGCAAAATCCCTAAGCTCCCTGAAGTATTTGAATGCCCAAAACTCAAATCATTTTTGTTGTTAAATCAAGATCCCTCACTTAAAATCTCAGGGAATTTATTCAGTAAAATGAAAGAACTCAAAGTCTTGGATTTGACGAAAATAAATTTGTCACCACTGCCTTCGTCACTTCAATCTCTTGAGAACCTCCAAACCTTATGTTTGCATTTCTGTGATTTAGAAGACACAGCTGCAATTGGAGAGCTAAAACAGCTGCAAGTTCTTAGCTTGGTTGGATCTACAATTGTTCGATTGCCGAATGAAGTAAGAAAATTGACTTGTTTGCGACTTTTGGATTTGAGTAGATGTCAAAGACTTAAAGTGATTCCGCCAAATGTCCTATCAACACTAGCCCAATTGGAGGAATTATACTTGGGGGGAAGCCTTGTGCAATGGGAGGGTGAAGGGCATGATGAAGGAAGCAACAACGCTAACTTGTCTGAATTGAAGCTTTTGTCAAAATTGTCCACTCTAGAGATACATATCATAGATGCAAATATCATGCCTAAAGATATATTTTCTGAAAAATTGGAACGTTTTAGAGTATTCATTGGAGATGGGTGGGATTGGGCTAATGATGAGCATGAGACCTCAAAATCATTGAAACTCAAGCTGAATAGAAGCGCCTTGTTGGAGAGAGTAAAAGTGTTGCTGATGAAAACGGAAAGTCTATATTTGGACGACTTGAAGGGCGTGAGAAGTGTTCTCTATGAATTAGATGATCAAGGCTTTCCTGAGTTAAAGCATCTTCGTGTTCAAAATAGCCTTGATATTCAATATATCATAGACTGGATGAAAATGAACCATTTCATTGCTTTTCCCAAGTTGGAGTCATTATTTCTTCACAATCTGAATAATTTGGAGAAGATTTATCAAGAGCCTTATTCAGTAGGATCTTTTAGCGATTTGAGAAAATTAAAGGTAGAAAATTGTAATGCATTGAGGAGTCTCTTCTCATTTTCTATGTTTAATGTCCTTAAGAAGCTAGAAGAAGTGAATGTGAATAATTGCAAAATTATACAAGTGATAGTAGCTAAGGAAGGTGAAGATGATGAAGAATGTGAGTTGACACAACTGCGATCCTTAACGTTGGAAAATCTACCCCGATTTACAAGCTTTTGTTCCCAAGTGAAGGTGCATTCTACATCCCAAAGAGCACGAAATCAAGAAATAGCTACTACGGCCTCCAATGAAATTGTATGTGAAGCTGATGCGGAAGTTCTGGTGGCACTTTTCAACGAAAAGGTTTCATCCACTCTCTATTTTTGTTTTGTTAATTATCTATGTTTTAGACATTAAAGAAATTTACTTTTTAATTCTCTAATCTTCTGTTACTTTTGTCAGGCTTCCTTTTAAATGATAATATTATATTTCTCATGAAATAAAAATTGTGCCTGCAGATTCGATTTCCTAATTTGGCAGACATGAAGTTGGTTGGAATTAATGTGGAAATGATATGGCCTTGTCAACATAAAGCATTGTCTCCGAGTATTGAAAAATTAACAACATTGATTGTAGATGGGTGTGGGAATTTGAACTTTCTATTCACATCTTCTATTGTTGGAAGTCTTGCACAGCTTAAAGTGCTTGAGATATGTGACTGCAAATCTATGGAAGAAGTAATACTTGCAGCAGGAGAAGGAGAAACGATGAGCAAAATATTATTACCTAAATTAGACTCTCTAAAGCTCAAAGGTCTTCCCAAGCTTGTAAGGTTCTGCATAGCTAAGTTAATTGAATGTCCCTCCTTGAAAGTGTTGAAGATGGAGAATTGTCCTCGTTTGCAAGCATTTGTCTCCACACAAGTGAACACAGCTCTCTTCGATGAAAAGGTTCTAATCTTTATCAATCCTTCCTTCATGTCATGTTTAAAATATTTTTCTCTAATGTTTGTATTTTTAGGTTTGGTTTCCTAAGTTGGAGGAATTGCATGTTGAGGACATGCATATGTTGAAGATGATATGGTGTGATGAAGTGCTAGCAGATTCCTTTGGTAGATTAAAAGTGCTAAAGGTGCTAAATGGAAAACAGCTACTGGAAATCTTTCCGTCTAAATTGTTGGAAAAGTTCTTGGTGAATCTAGAATCAGTAACTGTACGACATTGTGATTCAGTGAAAGAGGTGTTTGATCTCCAAGCAATAATAAAAGAAAGAGAAGCACATGTTGTAAGGCACAGTCAATTGAGAACTTTGGAGATTCAGAATCTTCCCAACTTTATTCAAATATGGAATAGGGATCCTCATGGCATTCTCTCCTTTTATAACCTACGTGAAGTGTATGCTTGGAATTGTCCAAGTTTGAAAAAACTCTTGCCGTTTTCAGTAGCTCAATGTCTACCGCATCTTGAATTTCTAAGCATAGGTCGTTGTGGAATGGAGGAAATCGTTACTAAGGAGGAAAGAGCAGAGGCACTTGCTATTATTCCCAAGTTTGTATTTCGTGGGCTAAAGGCCATGTTCCTTTGGGGATTAGATGAATTGAAGTATTTTTACTCAGGAAAGCACACCCTAGAATGTCCACAACTAAAACATTTAAGTGTGAATCTCTGCGGAAAGCTGCAAACTTTCAATTTTGAATCTCAAGAAATAGAAGAAATGCTCATGGATAAGCAAGAGGACGAACTGAAACTTCAAATTCCACAACCACTTTTCTCATGTAGAGAGGTACGTGTCACTACTTTATTTATTTGACTAATTTGTTAGAAAGTTATTTTGCATTCTAATTCAAATGTTTAATGTTTAAATTTTGAATGTAATTATGAATCGGCTTAATGATTACATATGGATATAATTTTAGCCTATAATATATTTAATTTAAAAAATAAATAACTCAATTATTAAATAAAATATTCATAATTATTATTACTAAATAAAATTCATCTATTATGAATTATTTTTTAAATTAAATATATTAGTTAATTATGATTAAATAATAGTCGATATTATTTTTACAATTGAAATTGGTTTATATTTACTTTTAAATTATTACATTTTAAATTTTAAAAATTAACTAAAATTATACTCACAAATATTGGATCAATTTATATAAAATTTAAATATTTAGATTAAAATATAAAATGATATAAATGGTATTTTTTTAGTCCATTCACTCAAAATTAATATTTTAAATTTATATTATTTTATTTAATTATTTCATAATTAATAGTCTTAATATTTGTTTTTATTTAATATTCATAATTTTATAGGTATAATCGTTATTTTAATTTCAATTACTATCGAGGGTTTAGTTTAATTTATTTTTAAAACATATATTAGTATTCTTTAAACTCTTTTTTATGTTTAGTTCTACCAATTTATATAAAAAGTCAGTTGGGGCTATGATTTTTATAATATTTATTTGTAATCCATTATATTATTTTTTTATAATTTTTATTTTTTACTTTTAGTAAAATTTATAGTTATATAAAAGTTGATTGTATTTTAATTTGCCAATCAGTTTGGCTTATATATTTGTATTCTTATATATAACTTAGCCAAAATAACAAAAAAAAAATAAAAAAAGAAAAAAAAACTTTATGTCAATGATAAATTTTGGCCAAAAGTATTACTTTTATTGATTAATTTTAGTTATTCCTTTTAAACTTGTTAATTAAAAATTTTAACATATATAATATTGTTGAACTAATTTTTCTCTTTATTTATTATTATATTTCTCATTATTTTTGTGTTTAAAACTTCACAAATGAATAAAGTTAAATATTTAAACATAAGCAAAAATTTTCTAAACAATACATAAGACATACATATAAAGAAAATAATATTTTATTTAATTTAGTTCATTAATATCATTATCAATTTGAGAATAATTGCTAATAATAGTTTAATAAAATATTATTTGTTTTGCAGATTAATGGTTTGTAAATAATAATAGTAATAGTAATTATTATTATTAAAAAAAATTTACAATTCAGTATTAAATTTTAAATATTTATTTATTATTTTAATTAATATTAATAAAATGATGATATTTTTTATTCATTTAATTTTTTTGTCAAATTCATTTAGTATTTCTAATTTTAAAATAATTGAATAAAATATAAATTATTTTCATCACAAATTTATTTACAATATTTTATTTACTAATATAAAAAGAATATTAAAATTCTCATTTGCGTTTGTTTCGGTTAGCTTTTAATTATTGAAGTTTTTAATCATAATTTAATCATGTTTTATTAAATCTATTTTAATAATTTCAAAAAATACATTATACATTATAATTTTTAAGAAAAAATTATACTTTCAGAATAAGTTTGACTATTCACTAGTTTTGAATTAATATTTATAATAGATGAAAAATTGTAATTATGTTTTGCAAAATATTAAAAAAAATATTATTAGATCGCTGTTTTTAAATTTTATTTAGCTAGATTTATGTATTAACTAATTAATATTAATAATTAAATTTGTGTAATTGTACTAAATATTCTAAAAGTATATTAATCGGTTGATGAGCTCTACCGTTGTTTATATTTTTATATATATTATCAGTATTATAAATGTTACTATTACTAGTATATATATTTTTATATATATTAAGAATAAGAAAATTAATAATTATAATATTATAAATGTTAATTTAATACAATACAATTCTAAATAATTATAATATATAGAACAATAAATTAATTAAATTTAGGTTTAATTACTATTACTAGTTTTTATTACTATTAAATTTTATTAAAAAAAACATTAAAATATATTTTAGTTAGTTTTTAAAGAAAATATTCATGTTTAGTTTTTAAAGAATTATTTTATAATTTATAGTCTTTAAAAGTTAAGTTATTTTATTTCATTTAATACTTATAAGTTTTAGACATTATTATTATTTTAATTTAAATTGTAAAAGTTTTAGGTTAATCTTTTTTAATATATTTTATTTCTTTTTAAAATTTATAGGGTATTTGATTATAACGTTATTAATAATAGATTTTTTATTTAATAAATTAAAAAAAGAGCATTTTAAAATAAAATAGCAAACCTATCTATAATGCATTTATATATCAACGTAATCTCACTGCATAATTTATTATATCAAAATAAATATATAATTTATTATATTATAAAATTCTAATTCTCAATATGTTAAAATAATTTATTAATATTTTCATTGTAAGAAATTAAAAACTAAATTTTATTCCCTTACATATAATGCTATCCTTATCTTTATTTTATTTTTATTTTATTTTTATTGTTGCATTTTATTTTATTTTTATTAAAATGTATAATACTAAATTTATTAAGGATAAATAATTCAATTACTATTTCAAGATTTTAACTTAGATAAATAATTCGTAAAATCTTATCAAAATAAATTTATTTACTATAATTTATTTATTAAGGATAAAATATAACTTCATTGGTGATAAAATTCTTTATAATGATTTTTTTTATTTAACAATCTTGTATTTTTTATTTGTTTAAACATTTCAAAATTTTAATTTAATTATATTTTATAAAAGCTTTCGTTCTTGATTTCATCTAACTACTTTTTCTTTTGAATAATTAACAGATTATTGGCAATTTGAAGAGATTAGCAATAAATGACCAGGACGCTGCAATGATACAACAAGGCCAATTTCCAATGGATCTCTTTGTCAAACTAAAAATTCTTTACCTGCAAAGCTTTGGTTATTCTTTCTTGAATTTGCCACTTAATCTTCTTCAGAAGTTTCCAAATTTGGAAGAACTTGTTTTGATGAATTGTTATTTCAAAGAATTACTCCAACATGGTCATGGTCATGATCCACTTCTATCACAGATCCGAAGCTTACAGCTGGATTCGCTTCCTAATATTAGACATGTATGGAATCAAGATTCTCCATTTTTTCAGAATCTTGAAACTCTTCAAATGTGGAGGTGCAATGGTTTGACTAATCTGGCACCATCCTCTGCAACTTTTCAAAATCTTACGACTCTGCTTGTGATGAGGTGCAATGGAATGTCGAGCTTAGTATCTTCTTCTACTGCTGAAAGTATGCACAATCTCGCCACAATGACTATAGAAGAAAGCGATACCATTGAAGAAATTGTGTCAAGCGACAAAAATAATTTCCAATCCCAAAATGAGATTATTTTGTGGAAATTAACAACTTTGAGACTTCGATGCTTAAAAAGCCTCGAAACTTTCTGCTCATCCGCACGTTGCACATTAAAATTTCCAGCTTTGGAAGTTGTATATCTCTCACAGTGCCCTAAAATGAAGGTTTTTTCTCAAGGATCTATAAGCACACCAAGGCTAAAGAGAGTAAATTTGACAGAAGAAAGAGATAAGTGGCGTTGGGTTGGGGATCTTAATTCCACTATAAAACAATTGTATGCAGATAAGGTAAGTTCATTCCTCTAGATAATAGTTAGGTACTTGAAGTAATTTTTGTTTACATAATCATTAATTCCTTGTTTTGCTTTGGTAGGTTGGATTCAGTGGCCTACGACATTTGAAACTCTCTGAATTTTCTCAACTAAAAGAGGCATGGAAAACCCAACTTCCAGTCAATTTCTTTTACAATTTAAGTTCCTTGGAAGTAGACGAGGTTGCATTTTCCTCCGTTGTTGTTCCATCCAATCTACTGCCAATTCTAAATGATTTGAAAAAGCTTGAGGTCAGAAATTGTGATTCAGTGGAACAAGTATTTGGCCTAGAATGGCCAAACTTTGATGGACCATTTGGGAATTTGTTCAACTTGAGTGAGCTAAAATTGATAAATCTTCCAATGTTGAGGCTTGTGTGGATTGAGATTCCCAAAGGAATTTTAGATCTCAGAAATCTTAAACTGCTCAAAATCTACAATTGTAGCAGTTTGAGATATATATTTACTCCTACCATCTGCTGTGGCCTTGAGCAACTCCAAGTGCTTGAAGTGAAAAGTTGTGCTATGGTTAAAGAAATCATCACAGAAGAATCTATGGATGAGATTAGATTTCCTCAACTAAACTCCATTATTCTTGAATCCTTGCCCAGATTAATCAATTTCAGTTCCGGCAGTGGTACTGTGCATTGTCCATCTCTGGAAGAGATTGCTGTAGTTGATTGTCCAACCACATTCACTTGTTCATTCTTTAGGGAAGCAGATGCAGCAATTGATAAAATTGTTGAGCGAAAGGTTGGTAGTCTATTTCTAATTGTTAAGAACTTTACTTTGAGTATGCTTTAATTTCTGGCATAAGAAGTATATAGTGACTAGTGATTGTCTTAGAAAATATGGACGAATGGTGATTAAGCAAAACATTTCACTGCAGGTATTTTTTCCTAATTTGGAGGACCTGAAACTGTCATCAATTGATGTTGAGATGATGTGGCATGCTCAACACTTGAAGATATCCTCTTATACTGAGAATTTAACAAGCCTGACTGTGGATGGCTGTGGGAATCTAAAATATCTGTTATCATCATCAAGTATTGTGCATCTGAAAAGACTTGAGGTATGCAATTGTAAGATGATGGAGCAAGTGATACTCAGGGAGGGATTGGATGAAGAAATCATGTTACTCCATCAACTAGAGTCCCTGAAGCTCAAAGATCTGCCAAAACTCACCCGATTCTGCACAACTAATTTAGTTGAATGCTCTGCCTTAAAAGAGATTTGCATACAAAACTGCCCTCAAATGAGAACATTTGTTTCCAATTCTCCAACTTCAAATAATGAACTCGAAATTATAAACTCTGCTTTATTTGATGAAAAGGTATGTTGTTCCTTCCCTTAACAATGATTCTTAACATGTAGCCTTTTGCTTATTCACCGAGACTATTGACTTTTGATACAGGTTGCATTCCCAAACTTGGAGAAAATGCAGATTCTTAACATGGATTATTTGAACATGCTATGGCATAATCAACTCCATTCAGATTCTTTTTGCAAAATAAAAGCATTAACGGTAGAGCACTGTGAAGAACTACTTAAAATCTTTCCATCCATGTTGCTGAGACGCCTCCAGAATCTTGAGGATTTGATCATAGGCAATTGTGATTCACTGGAAAAGGTATTTGATCTACAAGAGATAATAAAATTGAAAGAAACACTGACCATTCAGTTGAGAACTCTGAACATAAGAAACCTCCCTAATTTGAAGCATGTATGGAATAAGGATCCTATGGGACTTGTCTTGTTTGATAACCTAAGTTCAGTGGTGGTTTGTGATTGTCCAAATCTAAAAGCTATTTTCCCAGCTACGATAGCTAAAAATCTGCTGCAGCTAGAGACACTAGATGTGGAAAGTTGTGGTGTGGAAAGTTGTGGTGGGGTGGAGGAAATTGTTGCTCAGGACCAAGGAACAGAAGCAACTATAGAGTTTCGTTTTCCTTGCTTAGAGTTCTTGAAGCTTCAGGAATTAAATGAACTCAAGTGCTTCTACTCAGGAATACACACTTTGGAATCTCCGTTACTGAAGCATTTAACTGTGTATCACTGTGAGAAATTAAATATCTTTTGCCCTAAATCTGAGAACTTGCTAGAGACAGATACGGAGAGCCAAGCTATGATTCAGGATCCACAACCGCTTTTCTCGTTTAGAAAGGTATGAGCCTCAGTCCACTTTTCCTTTTCATATCTTAAAAAAAATTTGGTATTATTTTGTATATAAGTAATATTTTCAAATGTCAGTTCTTATAATCACATGTAAGCATGAAACTTATTATACACTAAAGCTAAGCTAAATAGAGCATTATATTTATTATACACTGGGGTTGAATTTGTTTTACACATCTACGGGAATGTTTGGCGAAAAATAGAAAAATAATGTGTTTATATTCATTTATTTAATACACTTTGAAAGAAATATATATCATAATACAATTTGTCCAAAAGAGTAATTTATTATTTAATTTTTATAATATAAAGAAACTCAATAGTTAGTGCATTGATTTTACAATTTGTACTTTAAATTTTTATAATATAGTTTTGAAGTTAATGACCATTAAATTGTGATAAAGATTTAGTGCAAGTGAGGAGAGAGCCATTGTAATTAAAGTGCAAATATTGAAATGAAGTTCAGAATTAGTTAATACTTAACAGTAATAATAAGGTTAGCTCAACTAGAAAATTAAATGGTAAAATATGTTAAATGAAACTGGATAAAGTGTAATAATATTTCACAATTTTTCAAAATTTTGTAAAATATTTTTTAAAAAATTTGTCAAATTACGCTAAAAAAATAAATGTTTGAATTAAATTTTCAAAATGTGAGATGTTCTGTAATTAGGCTTATTGAGAATTAATTATAACAAGTTCTGTAAATAAAAAACTTAATTGATAAAAAATCTCATACTATATAATTTTTTACAATTATACTATGTAATTTAAAAATAGTCCATTTAAAACTGTGTTTTTAAATTTTTAAAAATTGCACATAGCCATTAAGATTTCAGTTAATACGGAGATGACACATCATCTCCGTATCATTGTCACATTTTTTTAAGACGCATATATCATATCATTGTAACATTGTTGTCTCATCAATTTTTATTCTGATTGTATTGTTTAAAAAATTTTCATATTTGAATTCCTTCTCGACCCTTGCTATAGAAGAAGCAGCGGTTAGCACGCCATATTATTACAATATAATATTTAATATGAGATGTTTATATTTATATGGTGTTTATATTTATGAAATAATTATTAAAATTAATAAAAATTTAAGTGGTAATTTTATAGAATAAAAATGTCAAATTTTCACCTAAATTATATATTGATGCCAAAAATTTCAAATTTAATTTTTCAGTGCAAGTTTGGTAATAACTATTATTAAAATATTAAATAAGATCAAATGAATTCACGATAAAAAGAAAGACAATTAATGGTCATATTTGATTTTTAATTATAGTTTATGATCAAATTTAAATTGACATATGAAATTTAGTATTTTGTAGATTTTATTTTTTATCCAATTTTTTAGTACGTGAATGATAATGTCGTATTTCCATTAATGAGACAACAATAAATTAATATTTTTTAATGGTTGGATATAATTGGTAGAAATTTTAAAATATAAAATTAAATTGGCTATTTTTAAAATGTGGAGTAAAATTATAAAAAATTGTAAAATATATAATTTTTTTATGATTATTTTGCATTATATTGCGGTGATGATATGACGCTGATGTGATATTTATGTTAGTAAGTTAATAGAAATTTTAATAGTTAGGTATAATTTTTAAAAATTTAAATATATAAGTTTAAATTGACTATTTTAAAATATACGATAGAATTATAAAAAAATTATAAAATATAGATTTTTTTTTACAATTAATGCAAAAAAAAATTAATTGTCGAGTAAATTAATTATCAATTTTGAACTATATAATTATTTAAATGCATAAAAATTGATTGATTGGTGTATTTTTTTAAAACACGAGAAGTCAATAAATAATATTAATTGTATTTAGTTACATCCACTCTAAAAGTCTTTTCATCTTATAATATACTAAGGCTAAGAGACAATTAATAATTAATGAAAGTAATTATAGAAGTTTACAATATAGTTATAATATGTTGAAATTTGTGATTACAATATAGTTATAGTTTAAATATGGGTTGTAATTTAAATATGGGTTGTAATGATTCTTTTTTGAGTGTAAAATAGTTATTTCTTCTATATCTGCAAACTTTTAGGCGCAACATGAATGTTCAACATGTTTTCATTTGATTGATCTTTACAGGTTGTCTCCAACTTGGAGAAGTTAACTCTAACAAGAAAGGATGCGACAATGATATTGGAAGGCCAGTTTCCGGCTGATTTCTTTCACAAACTCACAACCATTGGGATACATTGCTTTCATGATGAATCTGCAGTTTTTCCATTTGATCTCCTTGAAAGATTTCAGCCTATGGAAAGTCTTGTAATGGGTTGTAGTCAATTTAAGGAGCTGCTCCCATGTGATGGCTCTGTTGGTAGGAAAAAATATGCTGAGGTTCTTAGACTGATACGGGGATTTACGTTGAATAACCTTCCTGATTTGACGGATATATGGAACCAAGACTCCCAGCTAGACCAAGTTCTACAGTCTCTTGAACTTCTTCATGTTGAGAGGTGTAACAGTCTAGCTGCTTTAGCACCATCCTCTACTTTCCAAAATCTAATCACGTTGGAAGTGTTGAAATGCAATGGATTACTTAGTCTAGTAACATCTTCCACAGCAAAAAGTCTGGTGCGACTCACAATAATGAGTATAAAAGAATGTGATGGACTGAAAGAGATAGTTGCAAATGATGGAGATGAAATTGAATTGAAAGAGGATATTATCTTTAGCAAATTGGAAAGTTTGGAACTTCATTATTTGCCGAGCCTCGTTTGCTTTTGTTCATCAGAACACAGCTTCAAGTTCCCCTCTTTGAAAAATGTAACTGTGAAGCAATGCCCCAAGCTGCAGGTTTTCTCAAAAGGAGTCTTAAGCTCAAGCAGCTTGCTGGGTGTACAAAAAGATGACCAATGGCATTGGAACGGCAATCTCAATGCTGCCATACAACAATTGTTTGCAGAAATGGCATGTATGTATTAGTTAATCAAATTCCCACTTCTTTCTAAGCCATAGAATACTTACATTACATGTATTTTCTTCTTGATCCTGACATTGTTGTCCTTGAATGTTTTGGATGATGTACAGAATACTAGAGAATATTGAATTATCAGCACAAAGGTGATGCCAAGCACAAAAGTCATATCAAAGGTAGATTATGAAAGGGCTTCTTTATTTATAATGGAAGAATTTATGCAAGATATTGCTTTTTTTCTTTTTTTTTTCTGAGATTTTAAAATGGTATAAGAACCATTTTTCCCTCATAGTACTATTGCTAAAACCGTTATATATTTATTTTTTCGGAATTATAACTGAAACAAACTCCACTAATACCATGTCTTAGGTTAATGTGAGCTTGGTACTACTGCAAACAACGTGGCTAAAATCTTGGATTATGGCTTCTGTCTACTATTCTATTCTTATCGAACTATAATTACTTTTGCTTTGATCTTTGTTTTGTATATTCCTACTGATTTGTGTTTACTTTATATTCCTAAAACATGTATATTGAGATGGTGTGATACTGAGTGCTTAATGGCCGATGTATATTAAGTTTTTTTCTGGTAATTTTTAATAGTAGGTATATTTTGTGCTAATATATTGCCTTTGTGATATATTTGGGAATCAAGATGGCCTAACGTGTTTGAACATCTTAACATGTAGACTTTAATGCGCTTCATTCTTCCATGTTAGATTGGATTTTGTGCAATAATAATTGCTGATTTGTTCTCACATGACCATACTTTTCTTTTATGGATTTTTCAAACTTGTCATTTGACTTCTTTCTTGAATCTCTTGTGGTAAACTTTCTATCTCTATACTTTGCTTGAAGTATAGTTTCACCAACTTTTTTATTTCTCATGAAAGATCTCTACTCCTAAACTTGAAGCTACTAATGAGCTCCACAATAGATTTTTAGTTCAATTATAAGATACAAATAGTCATTATAGGATAAGGAAATGAATAAATAAAGATACTGATAATCAATGTAGAGGTTTTAATATAGAGGTTTTAATTCAATTATCAGATACAAGTGGATATATATAATTAAAATTGATTGATTATTTATTTGTGGAGCCCACTGTAATAGACCTCTGCACTTGCCATAACTTTTCTTCTTTTCTTCTTTTCTTTTTCTTTTGAATTTATGGTCTTTAATAATTAAAATCGATTGATTATTTATTTGTGGATATATATATATATATACATGTGGTCTTTAATAATTAAAATCGATTGATTATTTATTTGTGGAGACCACTGTAATAGACCTCTGCACTTGCCATAACTTTCCTTCTTTTCTTTTCTTTTCTTTTTTTTTCTTTTGAATTTATGACTATTGAATTAATTACATTTATCAATAAGAGATAATAGCTAATAATTTTAATCCATTCCTGTTTTAATATATATATTCCCACTTAAATTTATATATATCATATTATTAAATTTAACGAAAATAATAGATCATCATATTAATTAGTACCATAAATTAATAGTTTAGTATAATTTAAAAAGAATAATTGTATGTAAAATAAAATCTAAACTTTTTAATTTTAATAATTATATTCTAAATTTTTCTTTATAAATATACTCAAATTTAATTTTTTTAATTTTAATATAATAGTTAAAACGTTACTATCAATTTAATTAACTCAAAATGATTGAGGATATTAGAAGAAAATAAATAAGTTATAAATTAGACTAAAAGTAGCTATTTTCGATAAATTAAATTAATTGTTGTTTTAATTTTATCATATAGATTTTATTAGTATGTACAACAATTATTTACAGAAATGGTATGTATGTTTTAGCTAATCAAATTCTCACATCTTAAAATACTTACATTACGTGTATTCTCTTTTTGATTCTGACATTGTTGTCCTTGAATGTTTTGGATGATGCATAGAATGTTAGAGAATATTAAATTATCAACACAAATGTGATGCCAAACACAAAAGTCATATCAAAGATATATTGTGAAATGACTTCTTTATGCAAAATATTGCTTTTCTAGATAAGGAAAATGTGATTCTTGGATTTTTTAGAGGTAACATTATTAATATTCATAATCTATAATGATGCATAAATTATATTATCAATGCAAAAAGTATTAGAAAGTAAGTTATCTATTCATATAATATATCATTTAAAATTATAAATAAATTGAATCGAAATTAAAAAAATTAAACCTAATAAAATTAAATTTAATTTTGAATATTTATTAAGGAAAAAAAATAAAATTTAGAGTAATAATCGCTCAAATCGGTAAAATTAAAATTTTTTTATAATTATATTAAAATATTAATTTAAATATTGACTAGAAAATAACGAGATATTTCTATTAAATTTAATTGTTTAACTTAATAATATAGATAAATTTAGATAATTAATATATGATGTATTAGTTAATTTTTTATAATTTGAGATTGTAATACCCGGCTAGATTCAGACATCGGAATTCCTACCGTCCGGTGGAATTTGAGGATGTCAGAGGTCTCTGGAAGGGTACGAGAAAGTTTTCTCAAATGTTTTCAAGTGTTTTAAAGGGTTAGGGTAGAAAACGAGTTGAGTTTTGTGGAGAATTGGCCAAAGGAATTTCTGTCAAGTTCGGCCCCCGAAGGTTAAGTTCGGCCCCCGAAAGTTGCATGGTTTTGCATGCAGTTTCGGCAGCCGAAGCTGAGGTGATCGGTTAGTTGTGCACGCTCCTCAGTCCGTGGTTTGGCCAGGTGTTCACCTCCAGATCATGATCAGAGGTTAGGCCACGTCTCCCTTGACTCATCTGCAAGCTTTTAAGCAGCTCATGCAGAGGGTTGCTCGTTTGCAAGAGGTTTTGAAGGTTTTGAGAGAAAAGAGAGGTTTTGGTGGTTTGAAGCTTGTGAAGGGGATTTGGTGAGTTCAAGTTGTTCCTCTTCTAGTTTCAGGAGGTAAGAGAGGTCTTGATACTTGTTTTATGGTTTTAACAGCTTTTAAAGCGGTTACGGGTAGAGTTGTATGTTTAGGGTTTAGAGTTTAGTTTTGATGTGTTAATGGTGAAAGCATGATTATGTGTTGTGTTAGTTGTTTTTGTTGGGGTTAATAGGTAGTTTGGGACCCCTTTGTGCATATACCAGAGTATATGTGAGTGAAGACGCTGAGTTATGCATGTTAGAGTGTGTTGGAGACGTTGTGCATGAGAGGAAGCAAGGTTCTGCCTTCTGGAGAACCCAGCTTCGGCCGCCGAAGTGAAGATTCGGCCGCCGAACCCCTTGTGGAGGTAGTTTCGGCTGCCTAAGGTTGCCTCCGAAAGAATGGACTTTCGGATCTGTCATGCACATTCGGCCGCCGAAGGTGCCGCCGAACATGCATGAGTTTCGGCTCTGGAGAGGACATTCGGCCGCCGAACCTGCTGCCGAATGTGTTCTGTCCAGCCTTCTTTTGCATGAGTTATGTGATTATGTTCAGAGGTTTAGAGGGGATTATGGGGATTTGTTTAAGAGCTATTCAAAGTATGTGTGACACCTCATTCGAGTCCATTTGTGTAGGATTGGACCCGAGAGTTCGAGGAGGTCATCAGAGTTAGAGATATCAGAGTCAGTACAGGATCTGCCAGAAGAGCAGAGGTGAGTGGAACTAAACTGAATATTTTATTTTGAGAAATGACACGATTCTAGCATGATCCATGCATCATAAACTGCCATGTTATGTCTTAGGTTGTGTTGCATTAGAATTCACGAATATGATGCATTGCATATGTTGTTGTTCCTGTGGATGAATGGTGGATGATCCTTAGCCCTTGACAGAGAGCAGATACAGATTTATGGCATGAGATAGCCATACCAGGTCGCCCCTGGATAGTCCAGGTCGCTCCTGGTACTATGCGTGAGACAGCTGGGCTGTCAAATCAGAGTTAAGTGTAGACCAGGTGAGACCTCGTCTCCTTGGCACAGTTGGTCATGTTATGATATCAGAGAGATAAGTGTAGACCAGGTGATGACATAGTCTCCTTGGCACAGTTGGCATTATTATAACATGTAGTTGAGGGTTATTGGTGACAAATTCATCCTTGAGATGATATGTTTGTGATGTGATGCATTTCATGAGAGCATATAATGAATGAACTGTTTTTATTGTTCCTCCTCACTGGGCTCTAGAGCTCATCCCACTCCCTTAACCCCAGTTTTGCAGGTTCTGAGATAGCTATGGGAAGTCAAAGTCAGCAAGAGTACAGAAGAAAGTTATGCATGAATGTATGTTTGTAATAGCATAGTGGACATGATGTAATTAAAAGATTAGTTGTAATGTAATGTATAGATATGTACTGTCATATACTGGATAGACTTATGCTTTCCCTAGTGTCATTGCTACAGTGTGATGTATGATTAATCCCTTGTACATGAATCCTGTTTTACGTTTCTTGATGAGAAATGTGTGAGTTAGGCTTAATGCATGGCTTGGATGAGATACCAGTGGGATGTGTTACAGATTAAAAAGGGTTTCAATCCCTTGAGCCACAGCAGATGGTAGTCCCTGGTATAGGCCCTGAGGGCCATTTCAGATTGACATATCTGAGTAGCAGTAGTTAAGCCTACAGAGTTGTCCAGGATTGTTGAGTCGTTCTGTATCATGTATGGGATTTATCAGGTACACAGCAAGTATAGTTGGCTAACTACGGGTCCCGGCGGCCTTAAGCCGATCTGGATCCTAGTGCCAGTGATGGTTCGAACCGTTACTGAGGGGTACCGGTTTTCGGGTCGTTACAGATTGGTATCAGAGCATAGGGCCTCAAGAGTACGGTGTGTTGAGATATCCCACATCGGAAAGAGGTGTTGTCTTGTATAGGAAGGAAAGCACAATAAGTTAAAATCATGTCCACTAGGATAGGATGAGGAGTCCTGTCTTGCATGCTGATGTGAAATGCCATGATGAGTTGCATGTGCATTATTGATATGTTTGATATGTGTTAAGGATTCATGTGTTTTCACATGGATCATTTGATGATATTGTGTGTGATGTTGTGCTTTTCAGAGGTAGGATGAGAGGAACTCGTCGATCTGCTAGATTGACAGGAGCTCCGCCGGAGGATGAGGACATGGATGCTCATCTCCCCGTTCTGCAAAGGGCAACATCAGATAGTATAAGCAGAGAAGGTACATCAAGGGACCCTAGAAGGTCTGTTGATGAGAGTAGAAGGGGAGTTGTCCAGAGTGGTATGTCAGGGTTTATGAGAGAAATAGAGGAGAATGAGCAGAGTAGAGAGGGTAGCTTTGGCATGAGCAGGTCAGGAGGAGATTTGGGTGAGTCCCAAGGAGGCACTCAGGCCTCGAGATTTGTTCCACCTCAGTATCCACCCTACCAGTGGGAGGCAGAGTACCCGATGAGAGGTACATCAGAGTTTCCTAGGTATAACCCATATCCCACCTTTCTGCCCTATCCTTCCTTTTACCCGCCAAATCCACCGTCATATCCACAGTATACTATGTTTCCACCCTTCTTTTGTTACCCAGGGTCAGTAAACCCTAACCTAGGGCATGTTGCATCTCCTCCACCACTAGGAGAACCCGTAGCCCCAATTGTTCAAACACCCAAGCCTAGTTCACCTGGGGAAAGTATGGTGCAGATGACAGCTTATTTGAGGTTGGATGTTCCCAAATTTGAGACAGGTGATGACCCTGTTGAGTATCTTAGAACGGTCAAGATGATAACTGACGAGTTGGGAGCCAGTGAGAGTAGAGCCATTCAGATGGCAGGGGTCACAGTGAAATGTGAGAAGACAAGGGAATGGTTCACCCAGTATGTGGACCCGAGGGTAGAAAACTTATCCTGGGAACGGTTTGCTATAGAGTTTGCAGGATGGGTTTGTTCAGATAGCTCAAGGGAGCATAAAGAGAGTGACTGTGAGCAGCCAAGGCAGACAGAAAACATGAGTGTAGAAAATGACCCAGAGAATAGTGATCGTTTCCCTTTGGGTAAGGCTGCTGCAACGAATAAAAAAACCAAAGTGAGAGGCCTGAAAGGATCAAAGAAAAGAGAGTTCTGGAATAGGGTACAGTTTGGCATGGGTTGTCGCGAGGGTTCGAGTTCTGGTTGGGGTAGTTCTAGCTGTACGAGGTGCGGTAGGAGGCACAAAGGAGTCTGTCGGGCTGGGACAACAGCATGTTTCGGGTGCGGACAGGAGGGGCACATGGCACGAGAGTGTCCCACTATGACCTTGTCAGCCCAATTTCCGCAGACATCCTCAGACCATATCATTCCACCAGAAGCTCCAGCCTCGGTGCAGGGCAGAGGTAGAGAAAGAGGGGTAGTCCCTTCTTCAGGAGGTTCCTTCAGTGGACGTCCGTTAGTTCCGGCTCGGATTTTCACCCAGGATCAGCCAGAGACAGACACACGGAACACAGTGGTGCCAGGTAAACTCACTTTTGAGTGTTCTAATGTGTATAGAATATCAGTTGATGTGAAAATAGTAAAGTATAATAGAGTTAGATGTTCAGAGACGAGTGAGTCGCTAAAGGTTAGTGAACCAGGAAAGAGCTCGAGAGCTATAGCCGTGGATGGTATTAATCCAGGTAGAGAGAGAGTGAGCTCTCATTTTTTAGTGTAGACCTTAAGGCAGAGCATAGTGTAAGAACGTGAAAAGTAAGAAAAAGAATAAGAGAAGAGTATGACATAGAAGAGAGCAGAAAAAGAACAGAATAGAATAAATGTAAAGTAAGAAAGTGTAGAAAGAGATTTCAGTTTAGTCTGGGATTAGATGGCGATTGAGCTCTAGTTCAGATAGTTCAGATAGTTTTGGATACGTGAGGCGTGGAGTTTACACAAAAGTAGTCTGATGGTATGGGACTACGGCATGTATAGATGCGAGCAGAAAGGACTCATATTATGTGAGTGTTCTACTGCGGCCCTGATTAGCACAGTCCCAGCAGATGACTTCTAGTAGTGTAACTTAGCCTGTAGCTCTAGCCATATTTCAGGACAGTGGGTGAGGCAGGAGAAAAGAGTTCTCTTTTTCTTTGATCGGTTCCCGAGGGAAGTTCCGTTAGCTTTGGCTTGGATCTTCACCCTGATTCTAGAGGAGGCTAACACATCGAACACGGTGACGTCAGATACGTTCACTTGAGAATGTGCAGATGTGTAGGTTATAGTGGACCCTGATGTTTCTTTCCCTGTGGTTTGAAAGCCATAGATAGAGGAGGGTTGATAACTTCTGGGCTTAGAGTGTTTTCTCTGGGTTAGTGAACCCGATTGTGATCCATCTGAGGTAGAGTCAGTGAGTCAGTATAGATCAGAGGTTGGTGAGAGTAGTAGATGCCTTTCAGCTGACCTTATGGTTCTAGGGATGACTGGTGATGTCACCCTAGGGCGGATGGGCTAGCTACTCGAGGTACTACCAAGTCTGCAAAGACAAGGTAGAAAAGTTCAAAGTTTAGAGGCTCGGATGGGTCAGAGGTAGTCCTTTGAGGGGACAGTATAGCATACCCAGAAGTTTGCTAGCAGCCCTACAGGCTCGTGAACGCTTTCGGAAAGGTAGTCAGGGGTTTTCTTGCTCTTGGGTGAGAACATAGGAGCCAGGTCAGGGAACCAGTCTCAGTACCCATAATTAGAAAGAGAGAAAGAGAGTTATATGTGGTATCCCAGATAAGCTAGCAGGATTACCAATAGAGTCTGGACGTTAAGTGAGGATGGAGACTAGACTCATCTTCACCTCTTCCTACGAAAAGTTGAAAAAGTTGTAAGAACGAGAAAAGCTGTTGCATAAGTGAGAAGATAGTAGAGCAGTGTGAACTTGGTAGCGAAGGATTCTATCCGACTTAGTACTACACACCCTGGAATGTACCAGTGTCGGTGTGAGAACGGAAGGAGGAAACCTAGAGACTTTGTCACAACTGTGAACAGTTGCACAAAGTCACTACCAAGGACGGATATTTCCACATAGGAGTACTGATCAGTGGAGACAGCTAGTTGGAGCTGATTATCCTCCACGAGAAAGCTAAGAGATGGGAACTAGAAGTTGAGCATTAGAGAGAGAGTGAAAGAAAAAGCCAGGATAGTACAGAAGAAGAAAGGCGGGCAAGGATCAGAGTGCGCAGCAAAAGCGTCGAATAGGTCAGAGAAACAGAGAAGCATGCCCATTATCTACTAAGCGGTGTAGAGTTTAAGAGAACACGGCGTGGAGGCCAAGTTCTGTAATCTGAGTTCGGTTTCGAGGTATGTTTGTGTAGTAACTCGTGATGTGTCACCATCCGCGTTCTAAAGTAAGTGGAGAGAGAGAAAGCTATAACCAAGTCATCTAGCATTTCCTTAGAGTTATTGCTCCTCTGACCGGGTTGAGTAAAGAGATCGTATAACCAGAGTAGTGTGAATAAAGCCAGAAGAGTCAAAGAGAAAGAAAAAGTTAGCAAGCAGTGTAACGTGCGAACACAGAGTAAGCAGTGAAGAATCAGGAAGTGAGATAACCCGGGAGTTTTACTCCAGTAGTATCTGTATCTCTTCTCAGAGGAAAGTGTTAAGCTTTCCTTAATTGCTTCTTTGCATATGTGTTTGTTGTGTGAACATTCGAGGACGAATGTTCTTAAAGGGGGGAAGAATGTAATACCCGGCTAGATTCAGACATCGGAATTCCTACCGTCCGGTGGAATTTGAGGATGTCAGAGGTCTCTGGAAGGGTACGAGAAAGTTTTCTCAAATGTTTTCAAGTGTTTTAAAGGGTTAGGGTAGAAAACGAGTTGAGTTTTGTGGAGAATTGGCCAAAGGAATTTCTGTCAAGTTCGGCCCCCGAAGGTTAAGTTCGGCCCCCGAAAGTTGCATGGTTTTGCATGCAGTTTCGGCAGCCGAAGCTGAGGTGGTCGGTTAGTTGTGCACGCTCCTCAGTCCGTGGTTTGGCCAGGTGTTCACCTCCAGATCATGATCAGAGGTTAGGCCACGTCTCCCTTGACTCATCTGCAAGCTTTTAAGCAGCTCATGCAGAGGGTTGCTCGTTTGCAAGAGGTTTTGAAGGTTTTGAGAGAAAAGAGAGGTTTTGGTGGTTTGAAGCTTGTGAAGGGGATTTGGTGAGTTCAAGTTGTTCCTCTTCTAGTTTCAGGAGGTAAGAGAGGTCTTGATACTTGTTTTATGGTTTTAACAGCTTTTAAAGCGGTTACGGGTAGAGTTGTATGTTTAGGGTTTAGAGTTTAGTTTTGATGTGTTAATGGTGAAAGCATGATTATGTGTTGTGTTAGTTGTTTTTGTTGGGGTTAATAGGTAGTTTGGGACCCCTTTGTGCATATACCAGAGTATATGTGAGTGAAGACGCTGAGTTATGCATGTTAGAGTGTGTTGGAGACGTTGTGCATGAGAGGAAGCAAGGTTCTGCCTTCTGGAGAACCCAGCTTCGGCCGCCGAAGTGAAGATTCGGCCGCCGAACCCCTTGTGGAGGTAGTTTCGGCTGCCTAAGGTTGCCTCCGAAAGAATGGACTTTCGGATCTGTCATGCACATTCGGCCGCCGAAGGTGCCGCCGAACATGCATGAGTTTCGGCTCTGGAGAGGACATTCGGCCGCCGAACCTGCTGCCGAATGTGTTCTGTCCAGCCTTCTTTTGCATGAGTTATGTGATTATGTTCAGAGGTTTAGAGGGGATTATGGGGATTTGTTTAAGAGCTATTCAAAGTATGTGTGACACCTCATTCGAGTCCATTTGTGTAGGATTGGACCCGAGAGTTCGAGGAGGTCATCAGAGTTAGAGATATCAGAGTCAGTACAGGATCTGCCAGAAGAGCAGAGGTGAGTGGAACTAAACTGAATATTTTATTTTGAGAAATGACACGATTCTAGCATGATCCATGCATCATAAACTGCCATGTTATGTCTTAGGTTGTGTTGCATTAGAATTCACGAATATGATGCATTGCATATGTTGTTGTTCCTGTGGATGAATGGTGGATGATCCTTAGCCCTTGACAGAGAGCAGATACAGATTTATGGCATGAGATAGCCATACCAGGTCGCCCCTGGATAGTCCAGGTCGCTCCTGGTACTATGCGTGAGACAGCTGGGCTGTCAAATCAGAGTTAAGTGTAGACCAGGTGAGACCTCGTCTCCTTGGCACAGTTGGTCATGTTATGATATCAGAGAGATAAGTGTAGACCAGGTGATGACATAGTCTCCTTGGCACAGTTGGCATTATTATAACATGTAGTTGAGGGTTATTGGTGACAAATTCATCCTTGAGATGATATGTTTGTGATGTGATGCATTTCATGAGAGCATATAATGAATGAACTGTTTTTATTGTTCCTCCTCACTGGGCTCTAGAGCTCATCCCACTCCCTTAACCCCAGTTTTGCAGGTTCTGAGATAGCTATGGGAAGTCAAAGTCAGCAAGAGTACAGAAGAAAGTTATGCATGAATGTATGTTTGTAATAGCATAGTGGACATGATGTAATTAAAAGATTAGTTGTAATGTAATGTATAGATATGTACTGTCATATACTGGATAGACTTATGCTTTCCCTAGTGTCATTGCTACAGTGTGATGTATGATTAATCCCTTGTACATGAATCTTGTTTTACGTTTCTTGATGAGAAATGTGTGAGTTAGGCTTAATGCATGGCTTGGATGAGATACCAGTGGGATGTGTTACAGATTAAAAAGGGTTTCAATCCCTTGAGCCACAGCAGATGGTAGTCCCTGGTATAGGCCCTGAGGGCCATTTCAGATTGACATATCTGAGTAGCAGTAGTTAAGCCTACAGAGTTGTCCAGGATTGTTGAGTCGTTCTGTATCATGTATGGGATTTATCAGGTACACAGCAAGTATAGTTGGCTAACTACGGGTCCCGGCGGCCTTAAGCCGATCTGGATCCTAGTGCCAGTGATGGTTCGGACCGTTACTGAGGGGTACCGGTTTTCGGGTCGTTACATAGATATATTTTTATTAAAATGTGAATAATTCAAGATTTTTTTAAACATGTTTCTAACAATATTGATCAAAATTAATAGCCGTTAACTACCTTTATTGACAAGATATTGATACCAATTTGGAACTTATAAGGAAAGAGAGAAAAATTGCTGAGAGAAGACAATTTTAGGTTTTCAACTTTTTCTCTATTATTTGACCAAGTTTTTTAATGGAAAGTAAATAGAAATTAAATTATTAATCAAATGAAAAATAAGGAATTTTTTAATGAGTTTGGAAAAATATAAGATTAATTTGTAAATAATGATAATATTTAAAGATAAAATTGTAAATTTTTTTTATTTTTAAAAATAATATTATCAAAAAATTAATTTTTCATAATTAAAATTTTACATTTAAATTAAAATAAAAAATTCAAATTATTTTGAAATAATAGTAAAATTTTAGTATAATTAACGATCGATCTCTATATTTTAAAAATCAGACAATTAAATTTTTTTATAATTAGTTTTTCTTGAATTAAAAGTTTTTCAATTTATAATTTTATTAGTCAATGAATTAAACGAAAAATAAATATTTTAAATATTTAAGATATCATTAATTATTTAAGTCTCTGTATTTGTAAATATAGATAAATATTTCATTTTAAAAAAAATTATAATTTAATTTCTGAATTTTAAAATAATTAATAAATCAATTCTTATATTTTTAAAATTGATCCTTTAAAGTCCTCTATATTTAATCCACACAAAACCACATTTATAAAAATTTACAATCTACTTCAACTTACTAAATACCACTTAAAAATGGTTAAAAATATAAATTTCTTTTTAAAAAAAATTGAATGAAAAAGTCATTTAAAAATTTTTTGAAGTTATTAAATATTAAAATACTTTAATAAATAGAAATCGAAGGATAAAAGTAATAAAAAATAGTTGAATATAATAATTTAGATAAAAATTATTAAGAATTTAAATAATTTTTAAATTTTAATAGATGAAAATAAAATAAAATTCTAACTCTTTAATGGTTTTAATTTAAAAATAAAAATAAAAATATTATTATATTTTCAGCGATAAATATTGGCTTCACTGAAGTGTTAGTCAAACTCTTTTTAAAAGCATTTTACTATTTGACTAGTTTATTTTAGATTTGTCCTAAGTTTTTTTTGAAAGATTTATCCAAATTTAATAAATTTTGATATGATTAACTGTGTGTTAATGTAGTCTTATTTAACCGTGTTCAACTTTATGTTTTAAAGACATTTTAGATTTTTTTTGCAATACTTAGCTAATAGAATTAATATAATACTTAGCTATTAGAATTAATGTAGGAATTAATTTATAAATTTTTTAAAATATTAGAGATGGTATAATATATTTTTCAAAATAAATATTTTTATAATATAAAAATTAAATAATAATTTCTATTTAAAAAAATTACCTATATATTTATTTCAACACTACTTAAAATAATAGATGAAATTATCTCTAAATGTTGACTCTATTAATTAATCATTAATGCAAAAATATATAAATCACAAAATACTGATTAATGACTTAGACAATTAAACATGAATAATAATTTATCGATTAATATTAATTTATTTAATATTTTAATGACCGACTTGATGATCTAATAATGATTTATGATTTAATAATCATCGAACTATTAACTTAATGATTTGACGATTAATTTAATAATTATTAATTGAGTTGTATTATTTTAAATATTATTTTGTAAATGAGTTTTATTAATTATGATGATATTATTTTAATTTGAGTTATTTAAAAATACTTGTGTTATTTTTTTTTTTTTTGACTTTTCTAAACTGTGCGTTTGACTAGATATGTTTCTAAGGTTAATATAAATACCTTTAATACAAGACTGATTCATATAAATATATCTGAGGTATTAACAATTAAAAAACCTACTCTATTAATTACATTAATTTATTGTTTGTGGTAATAGAAGAAACACCCACAGAAAAAAACAGAGGACCCATTTTTTTCCATGGAAAAGGACAGAGGAATCAATTGTGTGGAGCCCATATCATAATTGAGCTCAGCATATTGACTATAACTTCTTCACTTGCTCTTCTGCTTCTCAGTGCATTCAATTTGGCTTTAATTCTCAGTAGAAATCAACCGATCATTTTGCTCTCTGTCACTCTGCATACTCCGATTGCTGTTCAACTGCTGAAGGTAACAAGTTTCTTTTAAATGTAGTACTTAATTTCATAATTTCTTTGGTACTGTTTCTCACTTTATTCAGATTTTTCATTTATTTATTTGGTCATATTTTATACTATTTTTTTTATGGTGGATTTGCAAAAAAGAAATCCTTTTGATTTTTTTTTTTAATTTCTCAGCTATTTATTTATTTCCTTTTACCTTAGATCTGTTCCTGATAAAAAGAAATATTTTTGTGTGTCTCTCGTTGTATTATGTTTTTATTTAAAAATCTGCACTCAGAAATTTTTACTCGCAAAAATTATTTTACTGTTTGGTTTCTATTTTTTATTTTCTTTAATTATTTTCAGTAGTAATCAGCTGATCATATTACTCCATCTGTCTCTCTCTTTACATGCTTTGATAATGCTAAAGGTAACAACTTTTCCTTTTATTTTTTTACCACTCAGTTTCTTTGATACTTTTTTTTTTTTTTTCATATTAATTTGCTTTGAAACCGTTTCTTCAATTATGTACGTTGTCTCTCTTTAGTGGTAATTAGCTGATCATCTTGCTGGATCTGTCTCTCCTTTTATTTTTATCACTCAATTCCATAGTATCTTTGTGTCATTTTTAAAATAGACTTATTTTAGGATTCTTTTGCTTTTTATTTCTCAATTAAAAAACTGGGTTTTGCATTTGATTTTAATATTAATTGTTTTTTTTTAACTTTTTTCTCAATAAAAAAAAAATCCTTTCATTTGTCTCACATTATATGTTGTTTTACATTTCACATTTGATTTTTTATGAGCGTTAATTGTTTATTTTCTTTGCTTATCTTAGGCAGTGAACTCTGTTCGTTTTCACCTCTCGTGTTTTATTCTAGAAACTCCTAGCTGTTATTCTCTACAGAAAAAAAAAACAAAAAAAGAGCAGCAAATGGAGATTGCAAAGTTAGTGGTGTATCCCATTGTATCCAAAGTTTTCGAACTTTTGCTTAATCCTGTTGTGCGTCAGATCAAATATGTATACAACTACAGTGCCAACATCCACAATCTTGAAGAAGAAGTTGAAAAGCTCAGTCATGCTAAGCTAAGGGTTGAGCACACTGTGGAGGTGGCTAGGCGGAATCCACTAGAACAAATTGAAGCTGATGTTCAGCAGTGGTTGGCTAAGGTGGATAGTGTCGCTGAAGATGCAGATAAAATTCTTCTTCAACATAAAGATGGAGGAAAAAGGAGGTGCTTCATGGGATTGTGTCCAAATTTGATCAGGCGCCACCAGATTAGTAGAAAAGCCAGTAAAGAAATACCAATCATTGTTGGAGTCCGAGAAGGGGGAAATTTTCCCAGAGTTTCCTACTGTGCTCCACCACAGGGCATAGTGGCAGTCAAAGAGTGTGAAGCCTTTGAATCAAGAACATCTGTTGTAGATGAAATCTTGAATGCTTTAAAAGATGCTGACGTCAATCTCATTGGAGTGTACGGAATGGGAGGCGTGGGTAAAACCACACTTGTGAAACGCATTGCCACTCTGGTCAGGGAACTCGGAATCTTCAAATTGGTGGTTATAGCAATTGTCACCCACAGTGTGGTTGTTACAAGTGTTCAGCAAGAAATTGCAGAATGGCTAGACTTCAAACTTGGTGCGGAGTCTATTGCAGTACGAGCAGCTCGATTGAGTGAGCGAATCAAAAAAGAAGAGAAAATTCTAATAATTCTTGATGATATATGGGCAGCAATCAAACTAGATGAGATAGGAATTCCTTATGGCACTGATCATAATGGAAGCAAGATACTTATGACGTCCAGAAATCAATCTGTATTGTCGGAAATGGGTGTACAGAGAGATTTCAGGCTTGAAGTTTTAGAGCATCAAGAGGCATGGAGTCTATTTGAGAAGAAGGTGGGAGATCTTAAAGATTCCAACTTACGACCTATAGCTGTGGAAATAGCAAAGAGATGTGCAGGCTTGCCCATTTTAATTGTAGCAGTAGCGACTGCGTTGAAAAATAAGCAGGCATTTGAATGGAATGATGCGTTGGAACAGCTTAAAATATTTGATGGCAGGGGACATGAAAAGAGAGTTTACTCAGCCCTAGAGTTGAGTTACAACTTTTTGAGAGATGAGGAGAAGTCTTTGTTCCGACTCTTGGGACAACTCACAGCTAATGAGGACATCCGAGACTTGTTGAAATATGTAGTGGGGTTTGGCTTATTTAATCAACTCATCACACTAAAAGCAACAAGAAATAGACTACTTACAGTAATAAGTGATCTAAAGCTGTCTTGTTTGTTACTTGAAGATGGGGGCCATGAGCGAGTCAAAATGCATGATGTGGTTCACAGCTTTGCAGCCTCATTTGTGTCCAAGCACGATCAAGTGCTCACTGCAGCATATGAAGCTGAATTGGAAGAATGGCCGAACGAGGACTTCTTTAAGCAGTGCACATCAATCTCTTTGCCATATTGCAAAATCCCTAAGCTCCCTGAAGTATTTGAATGCCCAAAACTCAAATCATTTTTGTTGTTAAATCAAGATCCCTCACTTAAAATCTCAGGGAATTTATTCAGTAAAATGAAAGAACTCAAAGTCTTGGATTTGACGAAAATAAATTTGTCACCACTGCCTTCGTCACTTCAATCTCTTGAGAACCTCCAAACCTTATGTTTGCATTTCTGTGATTTAGAAGACACAGCTGCAATTGGAGATCTAAAACAGCTGCAAGTTCTTAGCTTGGTTGGATCTACAATTGTTCGATTGCCGAATGAAGTAAGAAAATTGACTTGTTTGCGACTTTTGGATTTGAGTAGATGTCAAAGACTTAAAGTGATTCCGCCAAATGTCCTATCAACACTAGCCCAATTGGAGGAATTATACTTGGGGGGAAGCCTTGTGCAATGGGAGGGTGAAGGGCATGATGAAGGAAGCAACAACGCTAACTTGTCTGAATTGAAGCTTTTGTCAAAATTGTCCACTCTAGAGATACATATCATAGATGCAAATATCATGCCTAAAGATATATTTTCTGAAAAATTGGAACGTTTTAGAGTATTCATTGGAGATGGGTGGGATTGGGCTAATGATGAGTATGAGACCTCAAGATCATTGAAACTCAAGCTGAATAGAAGCGCCTTGTTGGAGAGAGTAAAAGTGTTGCTGATGAAAACGGAAAGTCTATATTTGGACGACTTGAAGGGCGTGAGAAGTGTTCTCTATGAATTAGATGATCAAGGCTTTCCTGAGTTAAAGCATCTTCGTGTTCAAAATAGCCTTGATATTCAATATATCATAGACTGGATGAAAATGAACCATTTCACTGCTTTTCCCAAGTTGGAGTCATTATTTCTTCACAATCTGAATAATTTGGAGAAGATTTATCGAGGGCCTTATACAGTGGGATCTTTTAGCGATTTGAGAAAATTAAAGGTAGAAAATTGTAGTGCATTGAGGAGTCTCTTCTCATTTTCTATGTTTAATGTCCTTAAGAAGCTAGAAGAAGTGAATGTGAATAATTGCGAAATTATACAAGTGATAGTAGCTAAGGAAGGTGAAGATGATGAAGAATGTGAGTTGACGCAACTACGATCCTTAACGTTGGAAAATCTACCCCAATTTACAAGCTTTTGTTCCCAAGTGAAGGTGCATTCTACATCCCAAAGAGCGCGAAATCAAGAAATAGCTACTACGGCCTCCAATGAAATTGTATGTGAAGCTGATGCGGAAGTTCTGGTGGCACTTTTCAACGAAAAGGTTTCATCCACTCTCTATTTTTGTTTTGTTAATTATCTATGTTTTAGACATTAAAGAAATTTACTTTTTAATTCTCTAATCTTCTGTTACTTTTGTCAGGCTTCCTTTTAAATGATAATATTATATTTCTCATGAAATAAAAATTGTGCCTGCAGATTCGATTTTCTAATTTGGCAGACATGAACTTGGTTGGAATTAATGTGGAAATGATATGGCCTTGTCAACATAAAGCATTGTCTCCGAGTATTGAAAAATTAACAACATTGATTGTAGATGGGTGTGGGAATTTGAACTTTCTATTCACATCTTCTATTGTTGGAAGTCTTGCACATCTTAAAGTACTTGAGATATGCGACTGCAAATCTATGGAAGAAGTAATACTTGCAGCAGGAGAAGGAGAAACGATGAGCAAAATATTATTACCTAAATTAGACTCTCTAAAGCTCAAAGGTCTTCCCAAGCTTGTAAGGTTCTGCATAGCTAAGTTAATTGAATGTCCCTCCTTGAAAGTGTTGAAGATGGGGAATTGTCCTCGTTTGCAAGCATTTGTCTCTACACAATTGAACACAGCTCTCTTCGATGAAAAGGTTCTAATCTTTATCAATCCTTCCTTCATGTCATGTTTAAAATATTTTTCTCTAATATTTGTATTTTTAGGTTTGGTTTAAAATATTTTTCTCTAATATTTGTATTTTTAGGTTTGGTTTCCTAATTTGGAGGAATTGCATGTTGAGGACATGCATATGTTGAAGATGATATGGTGTGATGAAGTCCGAGCAGATTCCTTTGATGGATTAAAAGTGCTAAAGGTGCTAAATGGAAAACAGCTACTGGAAATCTTTCCGTCTAAATTGTTGGAAAAGTTCTTGGTGAATCTAGAATTATTAATTGTACGAAATTGTGATTCAGTGAAAGAGGTGTTTGATCTCCAAGCAATAATAAAAGAAAGAGAAGCACATGTTGTAAGGCACAATCAATTGAGAACTTTGG
The DNA here is from genome assembly GCF_001659605.2 of Manihot esculenta. Lineage (NCBI taxonomy): Eukaryota > Viridiplantae > Streptophyta > Magnoliopsida > Malpighiales > Euphorbiaceae > Manihot > Manihot esculenta. The sequence continues at coordinate 36,011,573 of NC_035162.2, read as the reverse complement.
ACATTCGGAATCTTCCCAACTTAATTCAAATATGGAATAGGGATCCTCATGGTATTCTCTCCTTTTATAACCTACGTGAAGTGTTTGCTTGGGATTGTCCAAATTTGAAAAAACTCTTGCCATTTTCAGTAGCTCAAGATCTACCGCATCTTGAATTTCTAAGGATAGTTCGTTGTGGAATGGAGGAAATCGTTATTAAGGAGGAAAGAGCAGAGGCACTTGCTATTATTCCCAAGTTTGCATTTCGTGGGCTAAAGGCCATGGTCCTTCGGGGATTAGATGAATTGAAGTATTTTTACTCAGGAAAGCACACTCTAGAATGTCCACAACTAAAACAATTAAATGTGAATCTCTGCGGAAAGTTGCAAACTTTCAATTTTGAATCTCAAGAAATACAAGAAATGCTCATGGATAAGCAAGAGGACGAACTGAAACTTCAAATTTCACAGCCACTTTTCTCATTTAGAAAGGTACATGTCACTACTTTATTTATTTGGCTAATTTGCTAAAAGATGCCGGCAATTATGTTATTATGCATTCTAATTTAAATATTTAAATTTTAGTTTAAATTTAAATTTTAAATAAATTGATTGATGTTTATATGTGGTTATAATTTTGACCAACTATATTAATTCTCATTTAAATAATTAATTCTAAAAATAATTGTAAATAACTTATTTTATAATAATTTTGTAAAATTACAAAAATTACTGAGAGAGTAAAAAAAAAAGAAATTTAACTCTTGATATTTATATAAAAAATCAGTTGGTATTATGATGTTTTTATTAACATTTGACACTTAATTTTTATAAAAATTTAACTATCTAATATCTTAATTTTATAATATATATATATATATATATATAATTATTTAATTTTTAAAATCATAAAATATAATTATTTAATTTTTAAAAATTTAAAATGTGTGTAAATTGTATGGGTTTATAAAGATTAAATAATTATATTTTTATAAATTTTACGTGTTAAAAATTTACTAAAAAATATCAAGGTGCCACTATTTTTTTTGTGTATAATCATAAAATATAATTATAGCCCATGTATTTAGTACAAAAGAAAATAAGAACAAGAAAATTAATAATTATAACAGTATAAATGTTAATTTAATTATATTTTATAAAAGCTTTCGTTCTTGATTTCATCCCACTCAATTGTTTTGCCACGATCTAACTACTTTTTCTTTTGAATGATTAACAGATTATTGGCAATTTGGAGAAATCAGCAATAAATGACCAGGACGCTGCAATGATACAACAAAGCCAATTTCCAATGAATCTCTTTCTCAAACTAAAATGTCTTCACCTGCAAAGCTTTGGTTATTCTTTCTTGAATTTGCCACTTAATCTTCTTCAGAAGTTTCCAAATTTGGAAACCCTTGTTTTGACGGATTGTTATTTCAAAGAATTACTGCAACATGGTCATGGTCATGATCCAGTTCTATCACACATCCGATACTTAGAGCTGATTCGGCTTCCTAATATTAGACATGTATGGAATCAAGATTCTCCATTTTTTCAGAATCTTGAAACTCTTGAAATATGGGATTGCCATGGTTTGACTAATCTGGCACCATCCTCTGCAACTTTCCAAAATCTTACGACTCTGCGTGTGTGGAAGTGTAATGGATTGTCAAGCTTAGTATCTTCTTCTACTGCTGAAAGTATGCACAATCTCGCCACAATGAGTATAGAAGAAAGCGATGCGATTGAAGAAATTGTGTCAAGCGACAAAAATAATTTCCAATCCCAAAATGAGATTATTTTGTGGAAATTAACAACTCTGAGACTTCGCTGCTTAAAAAGCCTCGAAACTTTCTGCTCATCCGCACGTTGCACATTAAAATTTCCAGCTTTGGAAGTTGTAGATCTCTCACAGTGCCCTAAAATGAAGGTTTTTTCTCAAGGATCTATAAGCACACCAAGGCTAAAGAGAGTAAATTTGACAGAAGAAAGAGATAAGTGGCGTTGGGTTGGGGATCTTAATTCCACTATAAAACAATCGTATGCAGATAAGGTAAGTTCATCTATAAGCACACCAAGGCTAAAGAGAGTAAATTTGACAGAAGAAAGAGATAAGTGGCGTTGGGTTGGGGATCTTAATTCCACTATAAAACAATTGTATGCAGATAAGGTAAGTTCATTGCTCTAGATAATAGTTAGGTACTTGGAAGTAATTTTTGTTTACATAATCATTAATTCCTTGTTTTGCTTTGGTAGGTTGGATTCAGTGGCCTACAACATTTGAAACTCTCTGAATTTTCTCAACTAAAAGAGGCATGGAAAACCCAACTTCCAGTCAATTTCTTTTATAATTTAAGTTCCTTGGAAGTAGACGAGGTTGCATTTTCCTCCATTGTTGTTCCATCCAATCTACTGCCAATTCTAAATGATTTGGAAAAGCTTGAGGTCAGAAATTGTGATTCAGTGGAACAAGTATTTGGCCTAGAATGGCCAAACTTTGATGGACCATTTGGGAATTTGTTCAAGTTGAGTGAGCTAAAATTGATAAATCTTCCAATGTTGAGGCTTGTGTGGATTGAGATTCCCAAAGGAATTTTAGATCTCAGAAACCTTAAACTGCTCAAGATCTACAATTGTAGCAGTTTGAGATATATATTTACTCCTACCATCAGCTGTGGCCTTGAGCAACTCCAAGTGCTTGAAGTGAAAAGTTGTGCTATGGTCGAAGAATTCATCACAGAAGAATCTATGGATGAGATTAGATTTCCTCAACTAAACTCCATTATTCTTGAATCCTTGCCCAGATTAATCAATTTCAGTTCCGGCAGTGGTACTGTGCATTGTCCATCTCTGAAAGAGATTGCTGTAGTTGATTGCCCAACCACATTCACTTGTTCATTCTTTAGGGAAGCAGAAGCAGCAATTGATAAAATTGTTGAGCGAAAGGTTGGTAGTCTATTTCTAATTGTTAAGAACTTTACTTTGAGTATGCTTTAATTTCTGGCATAAGAAGTATATAGTGACTAGTGATTGTCTTAGAAAATATGGACGAATGGTGACTAAGCAAAACATTTCACTGCAGGTATTTTTTCCTAATCTGAAGGACCTGAAACTGTCATTAATTGATGTTGAGATGATGTGGCATGCTCAACACTTGAAGATGTCCTCTTATACTGAGAATTTAACAAGCCTGACTGTGGATGGCTGTGGGAATCTAAAATATCTATTATCATCATCAAGTATTGTGCATCTGAAGAGACTTGATGTATGCAATTGTAAGATGATGGAGCAAGTGATACTCAGGGAGGGATTGGATGAAGAAATCATGTTACTCCATCAACTAGAGTCCCTGAAGCTCAAAGATCTGCCAAAACTCACCCGATTCTGCACGACTAATTTAGTTGAATGCTCTGCCTTAAAAGAGATATGCATACAGAACTGCCCTCAAATGAGAACATTTGTTTCCAATTCTCCAACTTCAAATAATGAACTTGAAACTATAAACTCTGCTCTATTTGATGAAAAGGTACGTAGTTCCTTCCCTTAACAATGATTCTTAACATGTAGCCTTTTGTTTAAATGAATAATTTTGGTCAGTAAATTGCATGCTTCAAATCTCAATGAAATATTTGCTTAAATGGATTTTGATATATATATATATATATATATATATATAGTCCATCCAAATCCAATTAGAATTACATGGACTAAACTGTAAATATAATAGATAAATGTTTAACAAATTGACTATCTTATTAGTAGAAAATTTTACAACATTGATGAGGCACATGATTAGCCTACTCAAAATAAAATTATCATGTCTAGTTTATTCACCGAGACTATTGACTTTTGATACAGGTTGCATTCCCAGACTTGGAGAAAATGCAGATTCTTAACATGGATTATTTGAACATGCTATGGCATAATCAACTCCATTCAGATTCTTTTTGCAAAATAAAAGCATTAACGGTAGAGCACAGTGAAGAACTACTTAAAATCTTTCCATCCATGTTGCTGAGACGCCTCCAGAATCTTGAGGATTTGATCATAGGCAATTGTGATTCACTGGAAGAGGTATTTGATCTACAAGAGATAATAAAATTGAAAGAAACAGTGACCATTCAGTTGAGAACTCTGGACATAAGAAACCTCCCTAATTTGAAGCATGTATGGAATAAGGATCCTATGGGACTTGTCTTGTTTGATGACCTAAGTTCAGTGGTGGTTTGGGATTGTCCAAATCTAAAAGCTATTTTCCCAGCTACGATAGCCAAAAATCTGCTGCAGCTAGAAACACTATATGTGGAAAGTTGTGGTGGGGTGGAGGAAATTGTTGCTCAGGACCAAGGAACAGAAGCAAGTATAGAGTTTCTTTTTCCTTGCTTAAAGTTTTTGAAGCTTCAGGAATTAAATGAACTCAAGTGCTTCTACTCAGGAATACACACTTTGGAATCTCCATTACTGAAGCATTTAACTGTGTATCACTGTGAGAAATTAAACATCTTTTGCCCTGAATCTGAGAACTTGCTAGAGACAGAGACGAAGAGCCAAGCTATGATTCAGGATCCACAATCGCTTTTCTCATTTAGAAAGGTATGAGTCTCAGTTCACTTTTCCTCATGTCAACATTAAAATATTCCTTTTCATATCTTAAAAAAATTTTGATATTATTTTGTATATAAGTAATATTTTCAAATGTCAGTTCTTATAATCACATGTAAGCATGAAACTTATTATACACTAAAGCTAAGCTAAATAGAGCATTATATTTATTATTATATATAGGAAGCACTGGGGTTGAATTTGTTTTACACATCTACTGGAATGTATGGTGAAAAATAGAAAAATAATGTGTTTATATTCATTTATTTAATACACTCCGAAAGGAATATATACCATAATACAATATACAAGGATAATTTATTATTTAGTTCTTATAGTATAGAGAAACTCAATAATTAGTCCATTAATTTTAGAAAACATATTAAAATATTTCTGAGTTATGAAAAAAATCTACTAATTAGTATTTTGTTAGTTTTTAAATATTAAGTATTTTAGTATTTAATCCTTATATTATAAACAAATTTATTAGTTGGTCCTTATTTCAATAGTATTTTTTTTTTAATCCAAATTTCTAGAAGTTATTAAACTTTTATTTGATTTTGGTTAATGGAATCTTTACATATAGTTTTGAAGTTAATGACCATTAAATTGTGATAAAGATTTAGTGCAAGTGAGGAGAGAGCCATAGATATGCCACAAATATTGAAATGAAGTTTAGAATTAGTTAATACTTAACACTAATAATAAGGTTAGCTCAACTAGAAAAATTAAATGGTAAAATATGTTAAATAAAACTGTCAAAATGTGAAAATAAATGTTTGAATTAAATTGTCAAAATGTGAAAAATATTTGACTTATTTTTATAATTAGGCTTATTGAGAATTAATTAATTCATGTAAATAAAAAAAGTTAATTGACAAAAAAATTTCATACTATACAATTTTTTACCAGTCTACTATGAATTTTAAAAAGTCAATTTAAAACTGTATTTTTAAATTTTTAAAAATTACATATGACCATTAAAATTTCAGTTAAACGGAGATGATACATCATTGTTACATCATCATAATATAATATAAAATATTTATTTTTAACGGAAATGACACATCATCGCCACCTCATCATAATATAATATAAAATATTTGTAAAAAAAGGTTATATATTTTAGGATTCTTTGCAATTCTACTCTATACTTTAAAAATAGTCAATTTAATTCTATACTTTTAAAATTTTCATCAATTATACTGAACTGTTAGAAAAAACCATTAATCCACTCATAGAGATGTCACATTTTCTTAAAGATGGATATGTTATGTCATTATAACTTTATTGTCTCATTAACTTTTGCTTCCGCTGTTTAAAAAATTTTCATATTTGAATTCCTTTTCGACACTTACTATAGAAGAAGCGGCAGTTAGCACGCTATATTATTACTATATAATATCTAATATGAGATGTTTATATTTATATGGTGTTTATATTTATGAAATAATTATTAAAATTAATAAAAATTTAAGTGGTAATTTTATAGAATAAAAATGTCAAATTTTCACAGCCAAAAATTTCAAATTAAATTTTTCAGTGCAAGTTTGGTAATAACTATTATTCAAATATTGGTAATAACTATTATTAAAATGTTGGTAATAACTATTATTAAAATATTAAACAATATCAAATAAATTGACGATAAAAAGAAAGACAATTAATGGTCATATTTGATTTTTAATTATAGTTTATGATCAAATTTAAAATGACATATGAAATTTAGTATTTTGACTCCGCTATATAATTTGAGGTAAATTTTACTTTAGTATTTTGACTTGCTATATAATTTGAGGTAAATTTTACTTTTTATCCAATTTTTTAGTATGTGAATAATAATGTCGTATTTTTGGTAAATTTTACTTTAGTATTTTGACTCCGCTATATAATTTGAGGTAAATTTTACTTTTTATCCAATTTTTTAGTATGTGAATGATAATGTCGTATTTCCGTTATCGAGATAACAATAAATTAATATTTTTTAATGGTTGGGTATAATTGGTAGAAGTTTAAAGTATAAAATTAAATTGGCTATTTTTAAAGTGTGGGGTAAAATTATAAAAAATTATAAAATACATAATTTTTTTGATAATTATTTTGCATTCTATTGCGGTGATATGGTAATAACGTGGCAAAGAAGTGGCGATGATATGACGCTAATGTGGTATTTATGTTAGTAAGTTAACGGAAATTTTAATAATTAGGTATAATTTTTAAAAATTTAAATATATAAGTTTAAATTGACTATTTTAAAATATATGATAGAATTATAAAAAAAATTATAAAATATAGAATTTTTTTACAATTAATCCTAAAAAAATTGATTGTCGAGTAAATTAATTATCAATTTTGAACTATATAATTATTTAAATGCATAAAAATTGATTGATTGGTGTAATTTTTTTAAAACACGAGAAGTCAATAAATAATATTAATTGTATTTAGTTATACCCACTCTAAAAGTTTTTTCATCTTATAAGATACTAAGGAACTAAAAGACACTTAATGATTAACGAAAGTAATTATAGAAGTTTACAACATAGTTATAATATGTTGAAATTTGTGATTACCATATTAAATTTAAATATGGGTTGTAATGATCCTTTTTCGCTATAAAAGAGTGCAAAATAGTTATTTCTTCTATATCTGCAAACTTTTAGATGCAACATGAATGTTCAACATGTTTTCATTTTATTGATCTTTACAGGTTGTCTCCAACTTGGAGAAGTTAACTCTAACAAGAAAGGATGCGACAATGATATTGGAAGGTCAGTTTCCAGCTGATCTCTTTCACAAACTCACAACCATTGGGATACATTGCTTTCATGATGAATCTGCAGTTTTTCCATTTGATCTCCTTGAAAGATTTCAGCCTATGGAAAGTCTTGTAGTGGGTTGTAGTCAATTTAAGGAGCTGCTCCCATGTGATGGCTCTGTTGGTAGGAAAAAATATGCTGAGGTTCTTAGACTGATAGGGGGACTTACGTTGAATAACCTTCCTGATTTGACGGATATATGGAACCAATACTCCCAGCTAGACCAAGTTCTACAGTTTCTTAAACTTCTTCATGTTGAGAGGTGTAACAGTCTGGTTGCTTTAGCACCATCCTCTACTTCTTTCCAAAATCTAATCACGTTGGAAGTGTTGGAATGCAATGGATTACTTAGTCTAGTAACATCTTCCACAGCAAAAAGTCTGGTGCGACTCACAACAATGAGTATAAAAGAATGTGATGGATTGAAAGAGATAGTTGCAAATGATGGAGATGAAATTGAATTGAAAGAGGATATTATCTTTTGCAAATTGGAAAGTTTGGAACTTCATTATTTGCCGAGCCTCGTTTACTTTTGTTCATCAGAACACAGCTTCAAGTTCCCCTCTTTGAAAAATGTAACTGTGAAGCAATGCCCCAAGTTGCAGGTTTTCTCAAAAGGAGTCTTAAGCACAAGCAGCCTGCTGGGTGTACAAAAGGATGACCAATGGCATTGGAATGGCAATCTCAATGCTGCCATACAATAATTGTTTGCAGAAATGGCATGTATGTGTTAGTTAATCAAATTCCCACTTCTTTCTAAGCCATAGAATACTTACATTACATGTATTCTCTTCTTGATCCTGACATTGTTGTCCTTGAATGTTTTGGATGATGTACAGAATGCTAGAGAATATTGAATTATCGGCACAAAGGTAATGCCAAGCACAAAAGTCATATCAAAGATAGATTATGAAAGGGCTTTTTTATTCATAATGGAAGAATTTATGCAAGATATTGCTTTTTTTCTTTTTTTTTTTTTCTGAGATTTTAAAATAGTATAAGAACCATTTTGCCCTCATATTACTATTGCTAAAACCGTTATATATTTATTTTTTCGAAATTATAACTGAAACAAACTACAATAATGCCATGTCTTAGGTTAATGTGAGCTTGGTACTACTGCAAACAACCTGGCTAAAATCTTGGATTATGGCTTCCGTCTACTATTTTATTCTTATCGAACTATAATTACTTCTGCTATATTCCTACTGGTTTGTGTTTACTTTATATTCCTAGAACATGTATATTAGGATGGTGTGATACCGAGTGCTTAATGGCCGATATTAAGTTTTTTCCTGGTGATTTTTAATAGTAGTTATATTTTGTGCTAATGTATTGCCTTTGTGATATATTTGGGAATCAAGATGGCCTGACGTGTTTGGACATCTTAACATGTAGACTTTAATGCGCTTCATTCTTCCATGTTAGATTGGATTTTGTGCAATAATAATTGCTGATTTGTTGTCACATGACCATACTTTTCTTTTATGGATTTTTCAAACTTGTCATTTGACTTCTTCCTTGAATCTCTTGTGGTAAACTTCCTATCTCTATACTTTGCTTGAAGGATAGTTTCACCAACTTTTTTTATTTCTCATGAAAGATCTCTACTCCTAAACTTGAAGCTAGATTAGTTCACAAAACTGGTCAAAATCGCTTCAATTCTGCCAATGGTCTTGCCATCTCTACTAATATGTCTCACTCTACCTTTTTTTATTTACTTTTTCTAATTTACCCTTTCAATTTAAATAAATTATTTTTATAATAAAATAAATATATCCTTTCAATTTATGAACTTTTATTTATGTATGTAATTATATATTTTGTTCAATGTAAAATTATCAATTATTTACAATTTCGAGGCATGAACTTAATTATATACGATTAACTTATATCATCAGTATTAACCCATAATGCTAGAGGAGATTAACTTATATCATCAGTATTAACCCATAATGCTAGAAGAGTAGTCTTTTACTAGCTCAGCCTTTTCCATTTTCAAATTTTTTTCAACTTATCCCATGTCTCTTTTAAGTTTTTTACAGGCCATGATTCTATAGAAAATTGCCTCAGACAATGCTAAATGAATGTAGTTCAAAGCCTTTGGCTTTTTTACTAAATCATTTTCTTACTTTTTTTAGTTGAGCAATAATTAAATTCTGTCTCAATTGTGGTGGTTTTTAGTCTGTTTCAGTAATTTTCTATAAAGACATTACTCGTACGTAAACCTTTATTTTAATAGTCTAAACTTGATAATTTTCTTCATAAATATTGAAGAATAAATTAGGGAGAAACTGAAACATAACATAGTGAAAATAACACATTGGGTTTCTCTAAGTTTTAATGCGATCAACGGTTTTTCGATGCTAAATGCCCCAAGGATGTTCCTTGGCAACTTGTTGATCAGTGTTTGATTAGCGAACGTTTCCTAATCAAACTAGAACTAAGGAGGAATTTGGATTGTGAGAAGCGTCTTCCACAACCAAAACTGATTTATTGAAATCAAATAGGAGTCTTTAATAATCAATGATCAATTCTGAACAAACTGAATTAGGCTCACACTTCAGCTAGAATCTCTTTCCCATTGATATTCTCACTTATTTAAATTATTCTTCTCTTTTGCTTTTAGCTTTTAACTCATCAAAACAAACCCCCCTCTTTTACTTATTTGTTATTACTTGCCTTAGTCATTATTAGGAAGATACTTGGTGTCAATTCCCTGTGGTTCGACCCTATTGCCACTATCTGCAAATTTATTTGTTGATTGATAATAGGTTTATTTTTGACGGCTTCGACAACCGCCTATCAGTTGCCTTCTAGCCTGGTGGATACTATTATGAGATGCACTACTTCTGTTCGTATGCAGGTGCTCTGGAATGGGTCCATGACTTGTAATACCCGGCTAGACTCCGGTATCGGAATTCCTACCGTCCGGTGGAATTGGAATGTCGGAAACCTCTAAAAGGGTAAAATCATGTTTTCATAAAATGTTTTCATGTATTTGATGATTTTAAATAAAAAGGAAATTGAGTTTTGAATGAAAAAGACCATGGAGGCATTTCCAGGTTCGGCTGCCGAACCTCAAAGTTCGGTCGCTGAACATTTGAGAGTTTAGGAGGGAAGTTAGGCTCCCGAAAGTTGGCTCAGGTTCGGCCTGTTCGGCCGCCGAACTTGTATGAGTTTAGGAGGCACTTTAGGCCTCCGAAGGTGGTCTGCCCAGCCCCTATATAAGAGCTTCATGGCTGAAACGGGCGAGTTTTCTCCCCATTTTCGGCCACGGTGAGTTCCTGCTCTTCCATGGTTCATTTTTAATGATTTTTCCTCCGATCTTTCATGTTTTAACAAGCTCTATGTGGATTTGAAGATATTTGAGCAAAAAGAGCAAGTGTGGAGCTTGGAGACCAAAGAGCTAGATCTTCCCCTCTCCAAGCTAGGATCGTTCCTCATCTAGATCTTCAAGAGGTAAGCTTCGATCCTACCATTCTTGCATGTTTTAAGAAAGTTTATGAAGTTTCTTGGGGTAGAAATGCATGTTAGGGTGTGTTTGAGTTTTTGGGTTCATGTTGATGTTATGAGCAATGTATGTTGGATGTGGATGTTTGATGTGTTGTAGTTGGGGTTTAGGATAGTTTGAAGCCCCTAGGAGCTTGTATTCTTGAGAATGCATGTTGTAGAATAGGTTTATGCATGTTTGAAAGGTTTGGGAGGCGTTTGTGCATGTTGGAGCTGAGTTTCTGCCACTTTGGAGAAACTCAGGTTCGGCCGCCGAAGGGACTTTCGGCCGCCGAACCCGCTTGTGGAGGCAGCTTTCGGCTGCCGAAGCCTACCCCCGAAAGAGGACTTTCGTCTCTGGAGGGCAGTTTCGGCCGCCGAAGGTGCCCCCGAACATGCATGAGTTTCGTCTTTGTCTGGGAGTTTCGGCCTCTGAAGGTGCCGTCGAAACTGCCTGACTTTCGGCTCTGGAGGGACTTTCGGCCGCCGAACCTGCCGCCGAAAGTGCCCTGTTCAGCCATTCCTTGCATGTTTTCTATGGTTGTTTCATGATGTTCTAGGGGGTTTTTGGGGAGTAGTTTAGAGTCATGTTCATGTATTTTTGGTCCCTCATTTGAGTCCACCTGTGTAGGTTCGGACCCGAGGAACCGAGGACCCCAGCAGTGAGTCAGCTGCTATAGAGTCTTGTCAGAGCTAGCCAGAGGTGAGTAGGATAAACTCTTATGTTTTAAAGCAAATAAATATGAAAAGTTTGAGCATGAATCATGCATCACGAATGCCATGTGATATGTTAGGGTGTTTGCATTAGTATTCACGAATATGCTGCATTGCATAATTTGATGATGATGTGGATGGGCATTGAATGATCCTTTAGTCCTCGATATAATACGGCATGATGTGATATGTTATGTTATGGTATGAAAGTCCGGTTGACCCATTCTACGTCCCAGCACTATGTAAGAGAAAGTCCGGTTGTACCCATTCTACGTCCCGGAATGTTGGAATGTTATGTTATGTTATGTAAGAGAAAGTCCGGTTGTACCCATTCTACGTCCCCGCACTTTGGAATGTAGAGGACTATAGGTGACAATACCATCCTTGATGTGATATGTTTGTGATGTGTTGCATTTCATGAATGCATGAACTATAATATAATGTTTTTATTATTCTGCTCACTGGGCTTTATAGCTCACCCCTCTCCTTTAACCCCCAGGTTTGCAGGTACGGGCTAGGTCAGGAAGTCAAGAAGAGTAAGGTCATACGTTTTATGTAATAGCTAGAGTGGACATGAATATGATGTAAAAGTATAATATTGAAAAGTTATGTAATGATGTTTATGGAAGTATAGTTGTGCTTGACCATAGTATGTTGTTAATCCCTTTTTAGATACATGATCTTAGATGTTTGTTGATGTTTATGTTTAACCAAACTTAATGCATGATTATGTCACCCCATTGGAGCATTGATGAGGACTCCAGGGCAGGTTTAAAGTTAATGTCTATGTATAGTACATGCACAGGTTGAGTTTGGTTTATGTATGAAAAAGAAAAGTTTAAAATTTTTATGTATGTTGTTGATCATGTATGGGATTAAGCAGGTTCACAGGATGTATGTTAGGCTTGCTACGGGTCCCGGCAGCCTTAAGCCGATCTGGATCCTAGCACCGGTAGCAGTCCGGTTTCCGGGTCGTTACAGAGTGGTATCAGAGCCCTAGGTTCATATGGTCGGACCTAGAGTGTCGGGCTCAGAGATGTTCTAGAAGGTCAAGCACAATAGGAAAGATCATGTCCACTAGGATAGGATGTGGAGTCCTGTCTTGTATGATGATGTGAAATGCCATGATAATATGCATGTGCATTACTGTTATGATATGTATGTTATGTATGTGATGCAGGTTCGTGTGTTTCCACATGAACCATATGATGCTGATGTTTTATGTGATATGTGCTGTTTTTCAGAAAACAGGATGAGAGGAACTCGTCGATCTGCACGATTGACTAGAGTACCACCTCAGGACGAGGACACTGATGCCCGTCCTCCAACATTGCCTAGGGCAATGTCAAGTAGGTTCAGCAAAGATAGGGCAGCAAGAGACCCTAGAAGGTCTTTAGATCTGGGAAGAAGCAGATCAGTAAGGGGAACAGTGCAAGGTGGTATGTCAGAGGATTTGGGGGATCAGATGGATGTGGATTAGAGGAGGGATGGCAGTTTGGGAATGAGTATGTCTGAAGAGGGAATGGGAGAGTCCCAAGGAGGCACTCAGGCCTCGGGATTTGTTCAGCCACCCCACTACCCACCCTTTTCACATAATCCCGGGTATTCGATAGGAGGTACATCGGATTACCCCAGCTTTAAACCTTACCACTCACACATGCCATACCCACCTTTTTATCCACAGTACCCTATATACCCACCCCCATCTTTCTATCCAGGTACAGCACACCCTACCCCAGGGGATGCTGCACCTCCTACACCACCAGCAGCACCTAATATCCCAGAAACCCAAATACCTCAACCTAGCTCATCTTGAGGGAGCAAGGTCAAGATGACTGATTACATGAAGCTGGGTGCTCCCCAGTATGAAACCAGTGATGACCTGTTTGTGTACCTTGAGAGGGTCAAGGTGATTACAGATGAGATAGGAGCTGATGACTGTAACGACCCGAAAATCGGACCGCTACCGGCGCTAGGATCCGGGTCGACTTAAGGCCGCCGGGACCCGTAGCAAGCCTGACACATAACCTGTAAACCTGTATAATCCCATACATGATCAACAACATGCATAAAAATTTAAAACTTTTCTTTTAAACATCCAACTCAACCTGAACATACATGTACATAGTCATGATCATAATCATGATCCCTCTGTGGGATCTCATCAATGCCCCAACGGGCGATACAACATGAGATGAGTTGGCTAACATCTGTATCATCAATATCTAAGATCATGCATCAACAAGGGATTACAATACTCATAGGGTCAAGCACATCTATAACCTCAATAAACCTCATTACATAACATACTGAATCTCTTACATTACATTAGTACAATTGTCATGTCCACAATCTAACTATTTCATAGACATACTTCAAAACTCTGGCTAACCTCCTGGTCTACCCTGTACCTGCACATCTGGGGTTAGGGGAGAGGGGTGAGCTACAAAGCCCAGTGAGCAGAATAGTGAAAACAATATATTAAAATTTCATGCTTTCATGGAATGCAACACATCACAACAAATCACATCTCTGATGGTATTGTCACCAATATTCCTCTACATAGTCCAACTGTGCCGGGACGTAAAATGGGTACAACCGGTCTTTCTCTTAACATAACATATCATACAGTCCAACTGTGCCAGGGACGTAGAATGGGTACAACCTGGACTTCCTCTTACATCGTGCCAGGGACGTAGAATGGGTACAACCTGGACTTCCATACCATATCATGCCATAACATCATCATATCATATGAGGACTAAAGGATCATCCAATAACCAATCCACATCAACATCAATATCATAAATGCAATGCAACATATTCGTGAATACTAATGCAAACAACCTACTATAGCTCATGGCATTCATGATGCATGGATCATGCTCAAAATTCATATTTCATTTATTTTAAAACTTAAGGTTTATTCCACTCACCTCTGGCTAGCTCTGACAAACTCTGTAGCAGCTGGCTCACTGCTGGGGTCCTCGGTTCCTCGGGTCCGAACCTACACAGGTGGACTCCAATGAGGGACCAAACATACATATACATAACTCTAATATACTCCCCAAAAACCCCCTAAAACATCATAAAACAACTACCTAAAAACATGCAAGAAATGGCTGGACAGGGCACTTTCGGTGGCAGGTTCGGCGGCCGAAAGTCCATCCAGAGCTGAAAGTCAGGCAGGTTCGGCGGCACCTTCGGCGGCCGAAAGTCTCAGACAGAGACGAAAGTCTCTTTTCGGGGGCAACTTCGGCAGCCGAAAGGCCTGCCTCCCCAGCCATGTTCGGCGGCCGAAAGTGCCTTCGGCTGCCGAACCTGGTTTCTGCCAAAGGGCAGAAACTTTGGCTCATTTATGCACATTTGCCTCCAAACTCTTCCAACATGCATAAACTAGTTCTAAAACATGCATACATACCATACATTACACCTAGGGGTCTCAAACTAGCATATACCCCAACTACAACACTTCAAACACACAAAAATCAACATACATTGTTCATCAAAACATCAAAACCCATAAACTCATCAACAAGCCTAAACATGCATCTCTACCCATAAAATAACTTAATGCTTGTTTAAAACACATAACAAGGGTGGATCCGAGCTTACCTCTTGAAGAAACGAGAGGAAAGACGATCCTAGCTTGGAGATGGAGAGATTGAGCTCTTTGAACCTCCAAGTACCCAAAACTTGCTCTTTTCTCACAGATCTTCAAAACAGAAGTTAAAACCCGTGAAAATCATGGAAGATCTAAGGAAAACACTCAAGATCGAGGGAGGGGTGGCGGAGACTCACCTTGGCCGACAACGGGGGAGAAAAAGCTCGCCCGTGCGGACCTAAGGGACCCTTTTATAGGTGGCTGGCCAGGCCACGTTCGGGGGTCGAAAGTGCCTCCGCATGCATGCCACGTTCGGCGGCCGAACTTGGGTTTTGGCGGCTGAACCTGGACTTCCCTCACTCATGCTTTCGGGGGCCTAACGTGCCTCCAAAACGCATGCATGTTCGGCGGCCGAACTTAACTTTCGGCGGCCGAACCTGGGTTTTCCTCCAAGGACTTTTCATGCAAAAACTCATTTAATTTTCATACTTAAAACCATGAAATACCTTAAAACATTTTATGAAAATATGTTTCTACCCTACTAGAGGCTTCCGACATCCGAGATTCCACCGGACGGTAGGAATTCCGATACCGGAGTCTAGCCGGGTATTACATTCTCCCCCCCTTAAGAACATTCGTCCCCGAATGTACCTCAACTAGCACACATAACATGGCATAAAACATAACATACATACTTAGCACATAAACACAAAGAGATCTAACCTTAAAAGAGATGAGGGTACTGCTGGAGCATAGACTCCCGTGTCTCCCAAGTGCATTCCTCCAAATTGTGGTGGTTCCACAGGACTTTCACCATCGGGATTTCCTTATTCCTTAACTTTCTGATCTGGGTGTCTATGATCCGAACTGGCTGTTCAACATAGGTGAGATCCTCTTGGACCTCCACATCAGGCTCACTAAGAACCTTGCTCGGATCTGACACAAACTTCCTCAACATTGAAACATGGAAAACCGGATGGATTCTTTCCATTGAAGCAGGTAAATCCAGCTTGTACGACACATTCCCAATCTTTTGCAAGATTTCAAAGGGTCCGATGTATCGTGGGGCTAGTTTACCTTTCTTCCCAAAGCGAACCACTCCTTTCATAGGAGACACCTTGAGCAATACCAGATCCCCCTCCTGAAACTCTAACTGTCTTCTACGGACGTCTGCATAACTCTTCTGTCTGCTTGCAGCAGTCTTGATTCTTTCTCTGATTATGGGTACCACCCTGCTGGTGATCTCTACTAGCTCAGGCCCTGCCAAGGCCTTTTCTCCAACTTCTTCCCAGCAAACAGGTGATCTGCACTTCCTTCCGTACAAAGCTTCATATGGAGCCATCCCGATGCTAGCATGATGGCTGTTGTTGTAGGCAAACTCCACCAAAGGTAGATGCTGCCTCCAAGAACCGCCAAAGTCCAGCACACACATTCTGAGCATATCCTCGATAGTCTGGATGGTCCTTACTGACTGTCCATCAGTCTGGGGGTGGAAGGCAGTACTGAAATCCAACCGAGTACCCATGGCATTCTGCAGACTCCGCCAAAACTTGGAGGTGAACTGGGGCCCTCTATCCGACACTATCGAAACCGGAACCCCATGCAGCCTGACAATCTCATCCACATATACCTGCGCCAACTTGTCCACAGAGTAGCCACTCCTGACAGGGATGAAGTGAGCAGATTTGGTGAGTCTGTCCACAATCACCCATATGGAGTCCACTCTGCTGGACGCCGCCGGTAACCCCACTACGAAGTCCATAGCTATATTTTCCCATTTCCATTCTGGAATAGGTAGCGGGTTAAGCATTCCAGCCGGCTTCTGATGTTCCAGCTTCACCCTCTGACATACTTCGCAGGCGGACACAAACTGTGCCACTTCTTTCTTCATAGCTAGCCACCAATAAACCTTCTTTAGATCTTGATACATCTTGGTGGCTCCGGGGTGAATGCTGTATCTTGCATTATGAGCCTCTATCATAATGTCTCCTTTTAGCCCTATGTCATCTGGTACACATAGTCTGCTCCCATATCGGAGGATCCCCTTGCTGTCAAATCTGAACTCACTATCATTGCCTGACTGAATAGTCCTGGCAATCTTCACTAACTCCGGGTCCTCATGCTGTTTCTGAGCCACTGCTCCAGAAACACGGGTGCCACTCTCATCTAGGCCACCAAGGCACCTGTACCAGACAACTCCATTTGTAAACCTTCCTCAATAAGCTTGTAGAACTCCTTCACCACTGGCCTCCTCTCTGCCGATATGTGGGATAAACTACCGAGTGATTTCCGGCTTAAGGCGTCTGCCACAACATTCGCCTTACCCGGATGATACTGAATCTTGCAATCATAGTCACTCAGCAGCTCCACCCATCTCCTCTGTCTCAAATTCAGATCTCTTTGACTCAGGATGTACTGCAGGCTTTTATGATCTGTGAAGATCTCACATTTTACCCCATAGAGGTAGTGCCTCCACATCTTGAGTGCAAAGATTACTGCTGCCATCTCTAGGTCATGTGTGGGGTAATTCAACTCATGCTTCTTCAGCTGCCTAGAAGCATAAGCAATCACCCTCTCATTCTGCATCAGTACACAACCCATTCCCACACGGGACGCATCACAAAAGACGGTAAAGTCCTCATCACTAGATGGCAGAGCTAAAACTGGTGCTGAAGTCAACCTCTTCTTAAGCTCTTCAAAACTCTCTTCACACTGGTCGGTCCACACAAACTTCTGATTCTTCCTGGTTAGTCTAGTCAGAGGGGCTGCTATCTTCGAGAAGTCCTGAACGAACCTCCTGTAGTAACCTGCCAAACCCAAGAAACTTCTAATCTCTGTCACTGAAGTGGGTCTAGGCCAGTTAGCCACAGTTTCTGTCTTCTTGGGGTCTACCTCTATCCCATTCTCTGACACTACATGCCCCAAGAACGAAATGCTCCTCAGCCAGAACTCACATTTAGAGAACTTGGCATACAAGCCATGTTCCCTCAAAGTCTGCAAGACCAACCTCAGATGATGGGCATGCTCCTCTGCGTTCCTGGAATACACTAAGATATCATCTATGAAGACAATAACGAAGTGATCCAGGTACTGGCTAAACACTCTGTTCATGAGATCCATGAATGCGGCAGGGGCATTGGTTAACTCGAACGGCATCACAAGGAACTCAAAATGCCCATATCTGGTCCTGAAAGCTGTCTTCGGCACATCCTCATCCCTTATCCTTAGCTGATGGTACCCCGATCTCAGATCTATTTTGGAGAAACAACCCGCTCCTGCTAGCTGGTCGAATAGATCGTCGATCCTTGGCAGAGGGTACCTATTTTTGGTAGTGACTTTGTTCAACTGCCTGTAGTCGATACAAAGTCTAAGGGATCCATCCTTCTTCCTCACAAACAAGACCGGAGAACCTCAAGGTGAGGTACTCTGTCGGATGAAACCCTTTTCTACCAGCTCTTGCAACTGCTCTTTCAACTCCTTTAACTCGGCTGGGGCCATCCTGTAGGGAGGGATAGAGATCGGTCTAGTTCCAGGCACCAACTCTATCTCGAACTCTATCTCCCTAGCAGGTGGTAAACCTGGAAGCTCATCCGGAAAAACATCCTGAAACTCTCTGACAACTGGCACCGAGGCCGGCTCCCTAACCTGGCTGTCTAGCTCTCTCACATGAGCTAAGTACCCCTGACATCCCTTCCTAAGCAACCTACGAGCCTGAAGTGCTGATATCAGACCTCTAGGTGTGCCCCTCTTGTCTCCTCTAAAGACGACCTCTGACCCATTCTGATCTCTGAACCTGACTGCCTTGTCTCTGCAGTCCAAGGTAGCACCATGGGTAGATAGCCAATCCATCCCTAGAATGACGTCAAAGTCTGTCAAATCTAGAACCACAAGGTCGGCGGAGAGGCATCTTCCCTCAACAAAAACTGGACTGTACTGGCAGACTGACACTGCCACTGACGGGTCACACTTGGGTCCACTGACCCATAGGGGACACTCTAACCCAGAGACTATCAGACCTAACCTCTCAACGGCTCTCGGAGCAATAAATGAATGAGATGCACCCGGGTCCATTAATGCATACACATCAGAACACCCAATGACGAGATTACCTGACACCACGGTGTTGGATGTGTTAGCCTCCTGCTGAGTCATGGTGAAGATCCTGGCTGGAGCTGATGGACCTTCACCTCGGGAACCAGAAGAAGAGGCTGCCCCTCTCCCTCTACCTCTGCCACTGCCCTGAGTCGTGGCTGGAACTGCTGGCTGTGCCACACTACCGGAAGCTATCTGCTGGGGTTGGCCCATAAAAGGTGCTCTAAGACAATCCCGAGCCATGTGTCCCTCCTGTCCACATCTGAAACATGTATTAGTCCCAACTCGACACACTCCCCTGTGCGGTCTTCCACATCTCTGGCATTCTGTACCATCTGAGCCTGAGCTCGAGCCACCGCCAAATCCCAGACCGGATTTCAACTTGTTCCAAAACTTATTCTTCTTCGACTTCCTGGTGGTGTTATCCCACCTCTTCTTACCTGAGCTCTGAGAAGAGAAACCTGGTCCTCCTCTGCCTGGGGTCTTAACCCCTGAAGACTGGGTCACTGACTGCTTCACGGACCCCTCAACTATGGCACTTGCTTCCATTCTTCGAGCCATATCCACCACAGTGTGGAAACTTTCTCTCTCTGCTGACTGAATCAACGAGGAGTACCTGGAATGCAGCTTCATAACATACCTCTTGGCTTTCTTCATATCTGTATCTAGAGCTTGCCCTGAGAAAGGCAATAGCTCTAAGAATTTATCCGTGAACTCCTCAACACCCATGTGCTCTGACTGCCTCAGTTGCTCAAACTCAATCATCTTCAGTTCTCTGGAACTGTCTGGAAAAGCCCATCCAGCGAACTCATTCGCAAATTCTTCCCATGTCATACCGTCTAGTCTCGGGTCCACATAACACTTGAACCATTCCCGTGCCTTTTTGCACTTTAAGGTGAACCCCGCCATCTGAATGGCCCTACTATCACTTGCCCCTAGCTCATCAGTTATTGTCTTCACCACTCTCAGATACTCAAAGGGGTCATCCCCTGACTTGTATTTGGGAGCATCCAGCTTGAGGTAATCTGTCATCTTTACCTTGCTCCCATCAGCTGAGCTAGGTCTAGGAGGTTGAGTAACTGGGGCTGCTGGTTCTGTAGGTGGTGGAGGTGGAGGTGCAGCATTCCCCGAGGTGGGGTTTGCCGGGTTTGGATAGAAAGGTGAGGGTGGATAAGCTGAGTACTGTGTGTAAGGTGGATAGAAAGGTGGATAAGGCATGTAGGTAGGGTAGGGGTTAAAGCTGGAGTAATCCGATGTACCTCCCATCGGGTACCCTGAACCTTGTGGGAAGGGTGGATAATGGGGTGGAAAACCATACCCCGAGGCCTGAACGCCTCCCTGAGACTCCCCTATCCCTTCTTCCTCCATGCTCACATCCAGGTTCCCATCCCTCCTCTGCTCCTCTTCCATAACCTCCCTCACATCTGAAGAACTTCCTCCTCTATCTGTCCCCCTTCTGCTAGCATCAAAAGACCTTCTAGGGTCCCTTGACACTCTTTCTCTGTTAGCTCTACACGACATTGCCCTAGGCAATGTAGGAGGACGGGCGCTCGTGCCCTCATCCTCAGGTGGCACTCCAGTCAATCGTGCAGATCGACGAGTTCCTCTCATCCTATTTTCTGAAAAACAGTACACATCATACAAACATTAGCATCACATGGTTCATGTGGGCACACATGAACCCTCATCACATATACATCATTCTTATCATAGCATATCATTAATGCACATGCATAAAGTCATGGCATTTCACATCATCATACAAGACAGGACTCCACATCCTATCCTAGTGGACATGACCTTTCCTATTGTGCTTGACCTTCTATAACATCTATGAGTCCGACACTCTAGGTCCGACCATATGAACCTAGGGCTCTGATACCATTCTGTAACGACCCGAAAATCGGACCGCTACCGGCGCTAGGATCCGGGTCGACTTAAGGCCGCCGGGACCCGTAGCAAGCCTGACACATAACCTGTAAACCTGTATAATCCCATACATGATCAACAACAAGCATAAAAATTTAAAACTTTTCTTTTAAACATCCAACTCAACCTGAACATACATGTACATAGTCATGATCATAATCATGATCCCTCTGTGGGATCTCATCAATGCCCCAACGGGCGATACAACATGAGATGAGTTGGCTAACATCTGTATCATCAATATCTAAGATCATGCATCAACAAGGGATTACAATACTCATAGGGTCAAGCACATCTATAACCTCAATAAACCTCATTACATAACATACTGAATCTTTTACATTACATTAGTACAATTGTCATGTCCACAATCTAACTATTTCATAGACATACTTCAAAACTCTGGCTAACCTCCTGGTCTACCCTGTACCTGCACATCTGGGGTTAGGGGAGAGGGGTGAGCTACAAAGCCCAGTGAGCAGAATAGTGAAAACAATATATTAAAATTTCATGCTTTCATGGAATGCAACACATCACAACAAATCACATCTCGGATGGTATTGTCACCAATAGTCCTCTACATAGTCCAACTGTGCCGAGACGTAGAATGGGTACAACCGGTCTTTCTCTTAACATAACATATCATACAGTCCAACTGTGCCAGGGACGTAGAATGGGTACAACCTGGACTTCCTCTTACATCGTGCCAGGGACGTAGAATGGGTACAACCTGGACTTCCATACCATATCATGCCATAACATCATCATATCATATGAGGACTAAAGGATCATCCAATAACCAATCCACATCAACATCAATATCATAAATGCAATGCAACATATTCGTGAATACTAATGCAAACAACCTACTATAGCTCATGGCATTCATGATGCATGGATCATGCTCAAAATTCATATTTCATTTATTTTAAAACTTAAGGTTTATTCCACTCACCTCTGGCTAGCTCTGACAAACTCTGTAGCAGCTGGCTCACTGCTGGGGTCCTCGGTTCCTCGGGTCCGAACCTACACAGGTGGACTCCAATGAGGGACCAAACATACATATACATAACTCTAATATACTCCCCAAAAACCCCCTAAAACATCATAAAACAACTACCTAAAAACATGCAAGAAATGGCTGGACAGGGCACTTTCGGCGGCAGGTTCGGCGGCCGAAAGTCCATCCAGAGCTGAAAGTCAGGCAGGTTCGGCGGCACCTTCGGCGGCCGAAAGTCTCAGACAGAGACGAAAGTCTCTTTTCGGGGGCAACTTCGGCAGCCGAAAGGCCTGCCTCCCCAGCCATGTTCGGCGGCCGAAAGTGCCTTCGGCTGCCGAACCTGGTTTCTGCCAAAGGGCAGAAACTTTGGCTCATTTATGCACATTTGCCTCCAAACTCTTCCAACATGCATAAACTAGTTCTAAAACATGCATACATACCATACATTACACCTAGGGGTCTCAAACTAGCATATACCCCAACTACAACACTTCAAACACACAAAAATCAACATACATTGTTCATCAAAACATCAAAACCCATAAACTCATCAACAAGCCTAAACATGCATCTCTACCCATAAAACAACTTAATGCTTGTTTAAAACACATAACAAGGGTGGATCCGAGCTTACCTCTTGAAGAAACGAGAGGAAAGACGATCCTAGCTTGGAGATGGAGAGATTGAGCTCTTTGAACCTCCAAGTACCCAAAACTTGCTCTTTTCTCACAGATCTTCAAAACAGAAGTTAAAACCCATGAAAATCATGGAAGATCTAAGGAAAACACTCAAGATCGAGGGAGGGGTGGTGGAGACTCACCTTGGCCGACAACGGGGGAGAAAAAGCTCGCCCGTGCGGACCTAAGGGACCCTTTTATAGGTGGCTGGCCAGGCCACGTTCGGGGGTCGAAAGTGCCTCCGCATGATGCCACGTTCGGCGGCCGAACTTGGGTTTCGGCGGCCGAACCTGGACTTCCCTCACTCATGCTTTCGGGGGCCTAACGTGCCTCCAAAACGCATGCATGTTCGGCGGCCGAACTTAACTTTCGGCGGCCGAACCTGGGTTTTCCTCCAAGGACTTTTCATGCAAAAACTCATTTAATTTTCATACTTAAAACCATGAAATACCTTAAAACATTTTATGAAAACATGTTTCTACCCTACTAGAGGCTTCCGACATCCGAGATTCCACCGGACGGTAGGAATTCCGATACCGGAGTCTAACCGGGTATTACAATGACAGTAGAGCCATTCAGATGGCTGGGTTCACACTGAAATACAAGAAGGCACGTGAATGGTTTAAGAACTACGTGAACCCGAGGGTGGAGAGTATGTCTTGGGAAGAGTTTGCAAACGAATTTGCAGGATGGGCTTTTCCTGAAAGCTCCAGGGAGCTGAAAATGATTGAGTTTGAGCAGTTGAGGCAGACAGATGAGATGAGTGTAGATAAATACACAGACAGGTTCATGGAGTTGTTGCCGTTTGCTGGGCAGAATCTGGACACAGATCAGAAGAAGTCAAGGAGGTATATCATGAGACTCCATTCCAGGTATTCCTCCTTGATCTAGTCAGCCGAAAGGGAGAGTTTCCATGCCATAGTGGATATGGCTCGGAGGATGGAGGCTAGTGCTATCATCGAGGGAAAAGTTAAGCAGTCAGTAGCACAGCCTTCTGGTTCTAAGACCCCAGGTGGGGGAAGGTTAGACCCTTCATCTCTGAGTTCAGGCAGTAAGAAGTAGAGTAATACTACCAGGAAATCAAAGAAGAACAAGTTCTGGAGCAAGATCAAGTCAGGTCTGGGATTAGGTAGTGGCTCAAGCTCTGGTGCAGATAACGCAGTATGTGCGAGGTGTGGTAAGCCACACAAGGGAGTGTGCCGGTTTGGGACAACAGTCTGGTACAGATGTGGGCAGGAATGACACATGTCACGGAAGTGTCCGAGAGCAGTTCCTATGGCACAGTCTCAGCAGACAGCATCAGGTAGTGTAGCACAACCAGTAGCTCCAGCCGCGACACAGGCCAGTGGCAGAGGTAGAGGAAGAGGGGCAGCCTCTTCTTCAGCGAGTTATAGAGGCGAAGGTCCATCAGCTCCAGCACGGATCTTCACCATGACACAGCAGGAGGCTAACACATCCAACACCGTGGTGTCAGGTAATCTCATCATTGGGTGTTCTAATGTGTATGCATTAATGGACCCAGGTGCATCTCATTCTTTTATTGCACCAAGAGCCGTTGAGAGGTTAGGGTTGATGGTCTCTAGGTTAAAGTGTCCCCTATGGGTCAGTGGACCCAAGTGTGACCCGTCAGTGGCAGAGTCAGTATGCCAATGTAGTTCAGTTCTTATGGAGGGAAGATGCCTTTCAGCTGACCTTGTGGTTCTAGATTTGACAGACTTTGACGTCATTCTAAGGATAGATTGGCTATCTACCCATGGTGCTACCTTGGATTGCAGGGACAAGGTAGTCAGGTTCAGAGATCAGAACGGGTCAGAGGTCGTCTTCAGAGGAGACAAGAGGGGTACACATAGAGGTCTGATATCAGCTCTTCAGGCTCGTAGGTTGCTTAGGAGGGGATGTCAGGGGTTTTTGGCTCACGTGAGAGAGCTTAACAGTCAGGTTAGAGAGCCCGCCTCAGTGCCAGTGGTCAGAGAGTTCTTAGATGTTTTCCCAGACGAGCTGCCAGGTTTACCACCTGCTAGGGAGATAGAGTTCGAGATAGAATTGATGCCTGGAACCAGACCAATCTCTATCCCTCCCTACAGGATGGCCCCAGCTGAGTTGAAAGAGTTGAAAGAACAGTTGCAAGATCTGGTAGATAAGGGCTTCATCCGACCGAGTACCTCACCTTGGGGTGCTCCAGTGCTCTTTGTAAGAAAGAAGGATGGATCCCTCAGACTTTGTATCGACTACAGGCAGTTGAACAAGGTCACTACCAAGAATAAGTACCCGTTGCCAAGGATCGACGATCTATTCAACCAGCTAGCAGGAGTAGGTTGTTTCTCCAAGATACATCTGAGATCAGTGTACCATCAGTTGAGGATAAAGGAAGAGGATGTACCGAAGACAGCATTCAGGACCAGATATGGGCACTATGAGTTCCTTGTAATGCCGTTCGGGTTAACCAATGCCCCTGCAGCATTCATGGATCTCATGAACCGAGTGTTTAGCCAGTACCTAGATCACTTTGTTATTGTCTTTATAGATGATATCTTAGTGTATTCCAGGAATGCAGAGGAGAGTTTGAGGACAGTTTTACAGACTTTGAGGGAACATGGCTTGTATGCCAAGTTCTCCAAGTGTGAGTTCTGGATGAGGAGCATCTCTTTCTTGGGGCATGTGGTGTCAGAAAATGGAATAGAGGTAGACCCCAAGAAAGTGGAAGTTGTAGCTAACTGGGCTAGACCCACCACAGTGACAGAGATCAAGAGCTTTTTGGGTTTGGCAGGTTACTACAGGAGGTTCGTTCAAGACTTCTCTGTAACGACCCGGAAATCGGACCGCTATCGGCGCTAGGATCCAGATCAGCTTAAGGCCGCTGGGACCCATAGCAAGCCTAACTTACATCCTGTGAACCTGTTTAATCCCATACATGATCATACATGAACATAAACCTGTAAAAAATTTTCTTTCATCAACCAAGCTTAACCTGTATAAACTCAAGAGCATAAACATAAACCTCCACTGGAGTCCTCATCAAATACTCCAATGGGGTATCTCATCATACATTAAGCTTGGACTATCATGAACATCATCATAAAAACATTCTATAGATCATGTAACAAAGGGATAACAACATATTATGGTCAAGCACACATCTAAACCTCAATGTCATCATTACATTATATGTCTCAACAATACATTACAATATTCATCATGTCCACTACTAGCTATTACATGACCAAGACTTTACTCTACTCCTGCTGACTTCCTAGTCTACCCTGTACCTGCACACCTGGGGGTTAAGGGAGTGGGGTGAGCTACAAGAGCCCAGTGAGCAGAATAGTAAAAACATTAAATTACAAATCATGTTGTCATGAAATGCAACACATCACAAACATATCACATCAAGGATGAACTTGTCACCAATAGCCCTCTATAATGTCCAACTGTGCCAGGGGCGTAGAATGGGCCTCGCTGGTCTTTCTCTTACATAACATAACATAACATAACAGTCCAACTGTGCCAGGGGCGTAGAATGGGCCTCACTGGTCTTTCTCTTACATCGTGCCAGGGGCGTAGAATGGGCCTCACTGGTCTTCCATACCGTATCATCATATCATATCATACGAGGGCTAAGGGATCATCCAATGTCCATCCACATCAACAACATATTATGCAATGCAACATATTCGTGAATTCTAATGCAACAACCTAGTACATCTCATGGCATTCGTGATGCGTGAATCATGCTAAAACATTCATTATTTAATTTAAAACATAAGAGTTTATTCCACTCACCTCTGGCTAGCTCTGACCAGACACTGGGGCGAACGACTCACTGCTGGGGTCCTCGGTTCCTCGGGTCCGAACCTACACAGGTGGACTCAAATGAGGGACCAAACATACATGAACATAACTCTAAACTACTCCCCAAAAACCCCCTAAAACATCATGAACCAATCATAGAAAAACATGCAAGGAATGGCTGAATAGGGCACTTTCGGCGGCAGGTTCGGCGGCTGAAAGTCCCTCCAGAGCTGAAAGTCAGGCAGGTTCGGCGGCACCTTCGGCGGCCAAAACTCCTAGACAGAGACGAAACTCATGCATGTTCGGGGGCACTTTCGACGGCTGAACCTCCCAGACAGAGACGAAAGTTCTCTTTCGGGGGCAGGCTTCGGCAGCCGAATGCTGCCTCCACAAGAGGGTTCGGCGGCCGAAAGTCCCCTTCGGCGGCCGAACCTGAGTTTCTCCCAAGTGGCAGAAACTTGGTTCAAACATGCACAAAGCTTCCCAAACCTCTCGAACATGCACAAACTTACTCTACAACACTCCCAAACATGCATACAAGCTCCTAGGGGTCTCCAACTACCTAAAACCCCAACTACAACACTTCAAACACACACAAACAAGCCACATTGTCCATAAACATACATAAAACCCATAAACTCCACTTAAGCCTACTGATGCATTTCTACCCCATGAACTTGCATAAAACTTGTTTAAAACATAATGTAAGCTAGAGATCGACTCTTACCTCTTGAAGATCGAGGGTAGAGGCGATCTAACTCGGAGTTGGGAGAGATTTAACTCCTTGGGTCTCCAAGTTCTAAAACTTGCTCTTTATGCTCAAAACCTTCAAATCGACAAAAACCTTATTAAAACATGAACGATCGGAAGGAAAAGCAGTGAAAACAACCTTAGGAGGGCATGAACTCACCGTGGCCGAAAATGGGGAGAAAAGCTCGCCCGTTTCGACCATGGAACTCATATATAGGGGCTGCCAGACCACCTTTCGGCTGCCGAACGTGCCCCCACATCTCATGCATGTTCGGCGGCCGAACCTTTGAAACTTTTGGAAGCCTAACTTGCCCTCCAAAACCATCCCATATTCGGCGGCCGAACTTGGGGTTCGGTGGCCGAACCTGGAAAAGTCTCATTGGTCTTTTTCATATAAAAACTCAATTCTTTCTTACTTAAAATCATTAAAAACATGAAAACATTTTATGAAAACATGATCCTACCCTTCTAGAGGTCTCCGACATCCGAGATTCCACCGGACGGTAGGAATTTTGATACCGGAGTCTAGCCGGGTATTACATTCTCCCCCCTTAAGAACATTCGTCCCCGAATGTCCCTCAACTAACACATAAAACACATAGATACTAACCTTAAAAGAGATGGGGATATTGCTGGAGCATGGACTCCCGTGTCTCCCAGGTACACTCCTCGATGTTGTGGTGATTCCAAAGGACTTTTACCATCGGGATTTCCTTGTTCCTTAGCTTTCTGATCTGGGTGTCTAGGATCCGTACGGGCTGCTCAACATAGGTGAGATCCCCTTGGATCTCCATATCAGGCTCACTAAGAACCTTGCCCGGATCTGACACGAATTTTCGTAACATAGAAACATGGAAAACCAGATGGATTCTCTCCATTGAAGCAGGCAAGTCTAGCTTGTACGATACATTCCCAATCTTTTGTAAGATTTCAAAGGGTCCGATGTACCGTGGGGCTAGCTTACCTTTCTTCCCGAACCGAATCACCCCTTTCATTGGAGACACCTTGAGCAATACCAAATCCCCCTCCTGGAACTCTACCTGTCTTCTGCAGATGTCTGCATAACTCTTCTGTCGACTCATGGCTATTCTAATCCTCTCTCTGATCATGGGCACCACCCTGCTGGTGATCTCTACTAACTCGGGCCCTGCTAAGGACCTCTCTCCTACCTCTTCCCAATAGACAGGTGACCTACACTTCCTTCCATACAAAGCTTCATATGGAGCCATCCCGATGCTAGCATGATAGCTGTTATTGTAGGCAAACTCCACCAAGTGTAGATGCTGCCTCCAAGAACCGCCAAAATCCAGCACACACATTCTGAGCGTATCTTCTATAGTCTGGATGGTCCTCTCTGACTGTCCATCGTTCTGAGGATGGAAAGCAGTGCTGAAGTCTAACCTGGTACCCATAGCCTCCTGCAGACTCTGCCAAAACCTGGAGGTGAACTGGGGCCCTCTATCAGACACTATAGAAATAGGAACCCCATGCAGCCTGACAATCTCATCCACATACACCTGCGCCAACTTGTCCATAGAATAGCCACTCCTGACAGGGATGAAGTGAGCAGATTTGGTGAGTCTGTCCACAATCACCCATATGGAGTCCAATCTATTGGACGCTGCCGGTAACCCCACCACAAAGTCCATAGCTATGCTCTCCCATTTCCACTCTGGAATAGGTAGTGGGTTAAGCATTCCAGCCGGCTTCTGATGTTCCAGCTTCACCCTCTGACACACTTCGCAGGCTGACACAAACTGTGCCACTTCCCTCTTCATAGCTGGCCACCAATAAACTTTCTTCAAATTCTGATACATCTTGGTGGCTCCAGGGTGAATGCTGTATCTTGCATTATGAGCCTCTCTCATAATGTCTCCCTTTAGCCCTATGTCATCTGGTACACATAAACGGTTCCCATAGCGGAGGATTCCCTTGCTGTCAAATCTGAACTCACTGTCTTTGCCTGACTGAACAGTCCTGGCAATCTTCACTAACTCTGGGTCCTCATGCTGTTTCTGAGCCACCTGCTCCAGAAACACGGGTGCCACTCTCATATGGGCAATCAAAGCACCTGTACCAGACAACTCCAACTGTAGACCTTCGTTAATGAGCTTGTAAAACTCCTTCACCACCGGCCTCCTCTCTGCTGATATGTGGGACAAACTACCAAGTGATTTCTGGCTTAAGGCATCCTTCACAACATTCGCCTTACCCGGATGGTACTGTATCTTGCAATCATAGTCACTAAGCAGCTCTACCCATCTCCTCTGCCTCAGATTCAGCTCTCTCTGACTCAGGATGTACTGCAGGCTCTTATGATCTGTGAAGATCTCACATTTTACCCCATAAAGGTAATGCCTCCACATCTTGAGTGCAAAGATTACCGCTGCCATCTCAAGATCGTGTGTAGGGTAGTTCAGCTCGTGCTTCTTCAGCTGTCTAGAAGCATAAGCTATCACTCTGTCATTCTGCATCAACACACAACCCAATCCCACTCGGGATGCATCATAGAACACTGTGAAGTCCTCACTACTAGTTGGCAGAGCCAACACCGGTGCTGAAGTCAACCTCTTCTTTAGCTCTTCAAAGCTTTCCTCACACTGGTCGGTCCACACAAACCTCTAATTCTTCTTAGTTAATCTGGTCATGGGAGCTGCAATCTTGGAGAAGTCCTGAACGAACCTCCTGTAGTATCCAGCCAAACCCAAGAAGCTCTTGATCTCTGTCACTGTGGTGGGTCTAGGCCAGTTAGCTACAGCTTCCACTTTCTTGGGGTCTACCTCAATTCCATTTTCTGACACCACATGCCCCAAGAAAGAGATGCTCCTCAGCCAGAATTCACACTTGGAGAACTTGGCATACAAGCCATGTTCCCTCAAGGTCTGCAGAACTATCCTCAGATGATGGGCATGCTCATCTGCATTCCTGGAATACACTAAGATATCATCTATGAAGACAATAACAAAGTGATCCAGGTACTGGCTAAACACTCTGGTCATGAGATCCATGAATGCTGCAGGGGCATTGGTCAACCCGAACGGCATTACAAGGAACTCATAGTGCCCATATCTGGTCCTGAACGCTGTCTTCTGTACATCCTCTTCCCTTATCCTCAGCTGATGGTACCCTGATCTCAGATCTATCTTGGAGAAACAACCTGCTCCTGCTAGC
This sequence comes from Manihot esculenta, assembly GCF_001659605.2. Taxonomy (NCBI): domain Eukaryota; kingdom Viridiplantae; phylum Streptophyta; class Magnoliopsida; order Malpighiales; family Euphorbiaceae; genus Manihot; species Manihot esculenta. The sequence goes on along the minus strand of NC_035162.2, from coordinate 35,980,956 downwards.
TGGTCGAATAGATCGTCGATCCTTGGCAACAGGTACTTATTCTTGGTAGTGACTTTGTTCAACTGCCTGTAGTCGATACAAAGTCTAAGGGATCCATCTTTCTTTCTCACAAAGAGTACTGGAGCTCCCCAAGGTGAGGTACTCGGTCGGATGAAGCCCTTATCTACCAGATCTTGCAACTGTTCTTTCAACTCCTTTAACTCAGCTGGTGCCATCCTGTAGGGAGGGATAGAGATCGGTCTAGTTCCAGGCATCAATTCAATTTCAAACTCTATCTCCCTAACAGGTGGTAGTCCTGGAAGCTCCTCTGGAAAAACATCCTGGAATTCTCTGACAACTGGCACTGAGGCTGGCTCCCTGACCTGTCTATCTAGCTCTCTCACATGAGCCACATACCCCTGACATCCCTTCCTAAGCAACCTACGAGCCTGTAGGGCTGATATCAGACCTCTAGGCGTACCCCTCTTATCTCCTCTGAAGACGACCTCTGACCCGTTCTGATCTCTGAACCTGACTACCTTGTCTCTGCAGTCCAAGGTAGCACCATGGGTAGATAGCCAATCCATCCCTAGAATGACGTCAAAGTCTGTCAAATCTAGAACCACAAGGTCGGCAGAGAGGCATCTTCCCTCAACAAAAACTGGACTGTACTGGCAGACTGACTCTGGCATTGACGGGTCACACTTGGGTCCACTGACCCATAGGGGACACTCTAACCCAGAGACCATCAGACCTAACCTCTCGACGGCTCTCGGTGCAATAAAAGAATGAGGTGCACCCGGGTCCATTAATGCATACACATCAGAACACCCAATGATGAGATTACCTGACACCACATGCCGTCTAGTCTTGGGTCCACATAGCACTTGAACCATTCCCGTGCCTTCTTGCACTTTAAAGTGAACCCTGCCATCTGGATGGCCCTACTGTCATTTGCCCCTAGCTCATCAGTTATCATCTTCACTGCCCTCAAGTACTCAAAGGGATCATCCCCTGACTTGTATTTGGGAGCATCCAGCTTAAGGTAATCTGTCATCTTCACTTTGCTCCCACCGGCTGAGCTAGGTCTAGGAGGTTGAGCAACTGGGGCTGCTGGTTCTGTAGATGGTGGAGGTGGGGGTGCAGCATTCCCCGAGGTGGGGTTTGCTGGGTTAGGATAGAAGGGTGAGGGTGGATAAGCTGGGTATTGTGGGTAAGGTGGGTAGAAAGGTGGATAAGGCATGTAGGTAGGGTAGGGGTGAAAGCTGGAGTAATCCGATGTGCCCCCCATCGGATACCCTGAACCCTGTGGAAAGGGTGGATATTGGGGTGGAAAACCATACCCCGAGGCCTGAGCGCCTCCCTGAGACTCCCCTGTCCCTTCTTCCGACATGCTGACATCCAGATTTCCATCCCTCCTCTGATCCTCTTCCATAACCTCCCTCACATCTGAAGAACTTCCTCCTCTATCTGTCCCCCTTCTGCTAGCATCAAAAGACCTTCTAGGGTCCCTTGACACTCTATCTCTGCTTGATCTACATGACATTGCCCTAGGCAATGCAGGAGGACGGGCATCAGTGCCCTCGTCCTGGGGTGGTACTCCAGTCAATCGTGCAGAAAGACAGGGTTCCTCTCATCCTGTTTTCTGAAAAACAGCACATAACACATAGAACATCAGCATCATATGGTTCATGTGGATACACATGAACCTGCATCACATGCACATCATACATATCATAGCATTAATGCACATGCATATTATCATGGCATTTCACATCATCATACAAGACAGGACTCAACATCCTATCCTAGTGGACATGATCTTTCCTATTGTGCTTGACCTTCTAGAACATCTATGAGCCCGACACGCTAGGTCCGACCATATGTACCTAGGGCTCTGCTACCACTCTGTAACGACCTGGAAATCGGACCGCTACCGGCGCTAGGATCCAGATCGGCTTAAGGCCGCCGGGACCCGTAGCAAGCCTAACTTACATCCTGTGAACCTGTTTAATCCCACACATGATCATACATGAACATAAACCTGTAAAAAATTTTCTTTCATCAACCAAGCTTAACCTGTATAAACTCAAGAGCATAAACATAAACCTCCACTGGAGTTCTCATCAAATACTCCAATGGGGTATCTCATCATACATTAAGCTTGGACTATCATGAACATCATCATAAAAACATTCTATAGATCATGTAACAAAGGGATAACAACATATTATGGTCAAGCACACATCTAAACCTCAATGTCATCATTACATTATATGTCTCAACAATACATTACAATATTCATCATGTCCACTACTAGCTATTACATGACCAAGACTTTACTCTACTCCTGCTGACTTCCTGGTCTACCCTGTACCTGCACACCTGGGGGTTAAGGGAGTGGGGTGAGCTACAAGAGCCCAGTGAGCAGAATAGTAAAAACATTAAATTACAAATCATGCTGTCATGAAATGCAACACATCACAAACATATCACATCAAGGATGAACTTGTCACCAATAGCCCTCTACAATGTCCAACTGTGCCAGGGGCGTAGAATGGGCCTCGTTGGTCTTTCTCTTACATAACATAACATAACAGTCCAACTGTGCCAGGGGCGTAGAATGGGCCTCACTGGTCTTTCTCTTACATCGTGCCAGGGGCGTAGAATGGGCCTCACTGGTCTTCCATACCGTATCATCATATCATATCATACGAGGGCTAAGGGATCATCCAATGTCCATCCACATCAACAACATATTATGCAATGCAACATGTTCGTGAATTCTAATGCAACAACCTAGTACATCTCATGGCATTCGTGATGCGTGAATCATGCTAAAACATTCATTATTTAATTTAAAACATAAGAGTTTATTCCACTCACCTCTGGCTAGCTCTGACCAGACACTGGGGCGAACGACTCACTGCTGGGGTCCTCGGTTCCTCGGGTCCGAACCTACACAGGTGGACTCAAATGAGGGACCAAACATACATGAACATAACTCTAAACTACTCCCCAAAAACCCCCTAAAACATCATGAAATAATCATAGAAAAACATGCAAGGAATGGCTGAATAGGGCACTTTCGACGGCAGGTTCGGCGGCTGAAAGTCCCTCCAGATCCGAAAGTCAGGCAGGTTCGGCGGCACCTTCGGCGGCCGAAACTCCCAGACAGAGACGAAACTCATGCATGTTCGGGGGCACTTTCGGCGGCCGAACCTCCCAGATAGAGACGAAAGTCCTCTTTCGGGGGCAGGCTTCGGCAGTCGAATACTGCCTCCACAAGAGGGTTCGGCGGCCGAAAGTCCCCTTCGGCGGCCGAACCTGAGTTTCTCCCAAGTGGCAGAAACTTGGTTCAAACATGCACAAAGCTTCCCAAACCTCTCAAACATGCACGAACTTACTCTACAACACTCCCAAACATGCATACAAGCTCCTAGGGGTCTCCAACTACCTAAAACCCCAACTACAACACTTCAAACACACACAAACAAGCCACATTGTCCATAAACATACATAAAACCCATAAACTCCACTTAAGCCTACTGATGCATTTCTACCCCATGAACTTGCATAAAACTTGTTTAAAACATAATGTAAGCTAGAGATCGACTCTTACCTCTTGAAGATCGAGGGTAGAGGCGATCTAACTCGAAGTTGGGAGAGATTTAACTCCTTGGGTCTCCAAGTTCTAAAACTTGCTCTTTATGCTCAAAACCTTCAAATCGACAAAAACCTTATTAAAACATGAAAGATCAGAAGGAAAAGCAGTGAAAACAACCTTAGGAGGGTATGAACTCACCGTGGCCGAAAATGGGGAGAAAAGCTCGCCCGTTTCGACCATGGAACTCATATATAGGGGCTGCCAGACCACCTTTCGGCTGCCGAACGTGCCCCCACATCTCATGCATGTTCGGCGGCCGAACATGAGGTTCGGCTGCCGAACCTTTGAAACTTTCGAAAGCCTAACTTGCCCTCTAAAACCATCCCATGTTCGGCGGCCGAACCTGGAAAAGTCTCCTTGGTCTTTTTCATATAAAAACTCAATTCTTTCTTACTTAAAATCATTAAAAACATGAAAACATTTTATGAAAACATGATCCTACCCTTCTAGAGGTCTCCGACATCCGAGATTCCACCGGACGGTAGGAATTCCGATACCGGAGTCTAGCCGGGTATTACATTCTCTAAGATTGCAGCTCCCATGACCAGACTGACTAAGAAAAACCAGAGGTTCGTGTGGTCGGACCAATGTGAGGAAAGCTTCGAGGAGCTAAAGAAGAGGTTGACTTCAGCACCGGTGTTAGCTCTGCCGACTAGTAATGAGGACTTCACAGTCTTTTGCGATGCGTCCCGTGTGGGACTGGGTTGTGTGCTAATGCAGAATGAAAGGGTGATTACTTATGCTTCAAGACAGCTGAAGAAGCATGAGTTAAATTACCCCACACATGACCTGGAAATGGCAGCAGTAATCTTTGCACTCAAGATGTGGAGGCACTACCTCTATGGGGTAAAATGTGAGATCTTCACAGATCATAAGAGCCTGCAGTACATCCTGAGTCAGAAAGAGCTGAATCTGAGGCAGAGGAGATGGGTAGAACTGCTTAGTGACTACGATTGCAAGATTTAGTACCATCCGGGTAAGGCGATTGTTGTGGCGGATGCCTTAAGCCGGAAATTACTTGGCAGTTTGTCCCACATATCAGCAGAGAGGAGACCGGTGGTGAAGGAGTTTTACAAGCTCATTGATGAAGGTCTACAGTTGGAGTTGTCTGGTATAGGTGCTTTGATTGCCCAGATGAGAGTGGCACCCGTGTTTCTGGAGCAGGTGGCTCAGAAACAGCATGAGGACCCAGAGTTAATAAAGATGGCTAGGACTGTTCAGTCAGGCAAAGATAGTGAGTTCAGATTCGACAGTAAGGGGATCCTCCGCTATGGGAGCCGACTATGTGTACCAGATGACATAGGGCTAAAGGGAGACATTATGAGAGAGGCTCATAATGTAAGATACAGCGTTCACCCCGGAGCCACCAAAATGTATCAAGATTTGAAGAAAGTTTATTGGTGGCCAGCTATGAAAAGAGAAGTGGCACAGTTTGTGTCAGCCTGCGAAGTGTGTCAGAGGGTGAAGCTGGAACATCAGAAGCCGGCTGGAATGCTTAACCCGCTACCTATTCCAGAGTGGAAATGGGAGAATATAGCTATGGATTTCGTAGTGGGGTTACCGGCAGCGTCCAACAGGATAGACTCCATATGGGTGATTGTGGACAGACTCACCAAATCTGCTCACTTCATCCCTGTCAGGAGCAACTATTCTGTGGACAAGTTGGCGCAGGTGTATGTTGATGAGATCGTTAGGCTGCACGGGGTCCCTGTTTCTATAGTGTCGGATAGAGGGCCACAGTTCACCTCCAGGTTTTGGCGGAGTCTGTAGGATGCTATGGGTACCAGGCTAGACTTCAGCACTGCTTTCCATCCTCAGACTGATGGACAGTCAGAGAGGACCATCTAGACTATAGAGGATATGCTCAGAATGTGTGTGCTAGATTTTGGCGATTCTTGGAGGCAGCATCTACCTTTGGTGGAGTTTGCATACAATAACAGCTATCATGCTAGCATTGGGATGGCTCCATATGAAGCTTTGTATGGAAGGAAGTGCAGGTCACCTGTCTGTTCGGAATAAGTAGGAGAGAGGTCCTTAGCAGGGCCCGAGTTAGTAGAAATCACCAATAGGGTGGTGCCCATGATCAGAGAAAGGATTAGAACGGCCACGAGTCGACAGAAGAGCTATGCAGATATCCATAGAAGACAGGTAGAGTTTCAGGAGGGGGATCTGGTATTGCTCAAGATGTCTCCAATGAAAGGGGTGATTCAATTCGGGAAGAAAGGTAAGCTAGCTCCATGGTACATTGGACCCTTCGAAGTCTTGCAAAAGATTGGGAATGTATCGTATAAGCTAGACTTGCCTGCATCTATGGAAAGAATCCATCCGGTTTTCCATGTTTCTATGTTGAGGAAGTTCGTGTCAGATCCGGGCAAGGTTCTTAGTGAGCCTAATGTGGAGATCTAAGAGGATCTCACCTATGTTGAGCAACCAGTACGGATCCTAGACACCCAGATCAGAAAGTTAAGGAATAAGGAAATCCCGATGGTGAAAGTCCTTTGGAATCACCACAACATCGAGGAGTGTACCTGGGAGACACGGGAGTTTATGCTCCGCCAATATCCTCATCTCTTTTAAGGTCAGTCTCTATGTGTTTTATGTGTTGTATGCTATGCATGTGCTAGTTGAGGAACATTCGGGGATGAATGTTCTTAAGGGGGGGAGAATGTAATACCCGGCTAGACTTCGGTATCGGAATTCCTACCGTCCGATGGAATTGGGATGTCGGAAACCTCTAGAAGGGTAAAATCATGTTTTCATAAAATGTTTTCATGTATTTGATGATTTTAAATAAAAAGGAAATTGAGTTTTGAATGAAAAAGACCATGGAGGCATTTCCAGATTCGGTCGCCGAACCTCAAAGTTCGGCCGCCGAACATTTGAGAGTTTAGGAGGGAAGTTAGGCTCCTAAAAGTTGGCTCAGGTTCAGCCGCCGAACCCCATGTTCGGCTGTCGAACTTGCATGAGTTTAGGAGGCACTTTAGGCCTCTGAAGGTGGTCTGGCTAGCCCCTATATAAGAGCTCCATGGCTAAAACGGGCGAGTTTTCTCCCCATTTTCGGCCACGGTGAGTTTCTGCTCTTCCATGGTTCGTTTTTAATAATTTTTCCTCCGATCTTTCATGTTTTAACAAGCTCTATGTAGATTTGAAGATATTTGAGCAAAAAGAGCAAGTTTGGAGCTTGGAGACCAAAGTGCTAGATCTTCCCCTCTCCAAGCTAGGATCGTTCCTCCTCTAGATCTTCAAGAGGTAAGCTTCGATCCTACCATTCTTCCATGTTTTAAGAAAGTTTATGAAGTTTCTTGGGGTAGAAATGCATGTTAGGGTGTGTTTGAGTTTTTGGGTTCATGTTGATGTTATGAGCAATGTATGTTGGATGTGGATGTTTGATGTGTTGTAGTTGGGGTTTAGGATAGTTTGAAGCCCCTAGGAGCTTGTATGCTTGAGAATGCATGTTGTAGAATAGGTTTATGCATGTTTGAAAGGTTTGGGAGGCGTTTGTGTATGTTGGAGCTGAGTTTCTGCCACTTTGGAGAAACTCAGGTTCGGCCGCCGAAGGGACTTTTGGCCGCCGAACCCGCTTGTGGAGGCAGCTTTCGGCTGCCGAAGCCTGCCCCCGAAAGAGGACTTTTGTCTCTGGAGGGCAGTTTCGGCCACCGAAGGTGCCCCCGAACATGCATGAGTTTCGTCTCTGTCTGGGAGTTTCGGCTGCCGAAAGTGCCGCCGAACCTGCCTGACTTTCGGCTCTGGAGGGACTTTCGGCCGCCGAACCTGCCGCCGAAAGTGCCCTGTTCAGCCATTCCTTGCATGTTTTCTATAGTTGTTTCATGATGTTCTAGGGGTTTTTGGGGATTAGTTTAGAGTCATGTTCATGTATGTTTGGTCCCTCATTTGAGTCCACCCGTGTAGGTTCGGACCCGAGGAACCGAGGACCCCAGCAATGAGTCAGCTGCTACAGAGTCTTGTCAGAGCTAGCCAGAGGTGAGTAGGATAAACTCTTATGTTTTAAATCAAATAAATATGAAAAGTTTGAGCATGAATCATGCATCACGAATGCCAAGTGATATGTTAGGGTGTTTGCATTAGTATTCACGAATATGCTGCATTGCATAATTTGATGATGATGTGGATGGGCATTGAATGATCCTTTAGTCCTCGATATGATACGGCATGATGTGATATGTTATGTTATGGTATGAAAGTCCGGTTGACCCATTCTACGTCCCGGCACTATGTAAGAGAAAGTCCGGTTGTACCCATTCTACTTCTCGGCATGTTGGAATGTTATGTTATGTTATATAAGAGAAAGTCCGGTTGTACCCATTCTACGTCCCGGCACTTTGGAATGTAGAGGACTATAGGTGACAATACCATCCTTGATGTGATATGTTTGTGATGTGTTGCATTTCATGAATGGATGAACTATAATATAATGTTTTTATTATTCTGCTCAATGGGCTTTATAGCTCACCCCTCTCTCTTAACCTCTAGGTTTGCAGGTACGGGCTAGGTCAGAAAGTCAAGAAGAGTAAGGTCATACGTTTTATGTAATAGCTAGAGTGGACATGAATATGATGTAAAAGTATAGTATTGAAAAGTTATGTAATGATGTTTATGGAAGTTATAGTTGTGCTTGACCATAGTATGTTGTTAATCCCTTTTTAGATACATGATCTTAGATGTTTGTTGATGTTTATGTTTAACCAAACTTAATGCATGATTATGTCACCCCATTGGAGCATTGATGAGGACTCCAAGGTGGGTTTAAAGTTAATGTCTATGTATAGTACATGCACAGGTTGAGTTTGGTTTATGTATGAAAAAGAAAAGTTTAAAATTTTTATGTATGCTGTTGATCATGTATGGGATTAAGCAGGTTCACAGGATGTATGTTAGGCTTGCTACGGGTCCCGGCGGCCTTAAGTCGATCTGGATCCTAGCACCGGTAGCGGTCCGGTTTCCGGGTCGTTACATGACTGATGAGTTTCGTCCCTCACGCGGAGTACGGCAAGGAGATCCTCTCTAGCCGTGTCTTTTTATTCTTGGCATGGAAAGACTGGGGCAAAGCATTACACAGGTGGTCCATGATTCTAGATGGAAACCTATTTCGCTTGTGAAGAATGGTAAGCCTTTGTCGCATTTATTTTTTGCTGATGACTTGGTTCTATTCTGTCATGCAGATCTCTACCAAGCTGAGGTTGTTGCTGATATTCTCAAGGGTTTTTGTGATGCATCTGGACACAAAGTGAATGCCAACAAAACCCAAGTGTTCTTTTCCCCAAATACACCCAGCGAGACGGCTTCTGCCATTAGTAATAAATTGGGTTATCAGATGGTTGAGGACTTAGGAATGTATTTGGGTGTCCCTTTGTTCCATAAGAGAGTTACGAACGCGACGTACCAGTTTTTGCTCGATAAAATTCAAAGAAAGTTGAGTGGTTGGAATGCTAGCTCTCTTTCTATGGCTGGTCAAATTACGATGGCGAAAGCGGTTATTGCGGCCTTCCCAAACTACTTCATGCAGATAGCCTTACTCCCAGTTAGTGTCATCAATGAGATTGAGACCATAATCCGACGATTTATTTGGGGCGCTAAGGAGGGTAAGACCAAATTGGCGTTAGTTGGAATTCTTGTTGCCAACCCTTATATCATAGTGGCTTGGGTTTTCGAAAGCTCAAGGAACACAACAAAGTCTTAACCAGACGGGGGGAGTTATGGGTGACATTCTTCGTGAAAAACATCGTGTTGGTGACTTTATTCTAGATAATGTGGTTACTGGTAATTGTTTGGCAAAGATATGGGATGAAATTCGTCACAATATTTTTGTTTCTATTCGTGATAGCAAACGTACTAGTTTTTGGTTTGAGGATTGGATTCCCGAGTTAGGCCCATTGTGGCAACATAAAAAACCGGGAGTGATGATTCCAAATGAATGGAAAGTTGCTGATGTGATTACTAATAATCACGATTGGAATTGGGAAGTGCTGAATAAATTTTTAACCCCTAATGCTCTGCTACATATATCAAATATTTGTCCTCCTAGCCCTTTTGTAGGTGAAGACAATATTGGTTGGAAAGGTGCTAAAGAGGGAGCAATTTCAGTTAGCGAAGCCTACAGCCTTATGATGAAAGCTAGTTGGGACGATAAAGTGAAAAATCTGGGAGCATATCTGGGCCCTAAAATGCCCTTAATGGGTCCAGGAACTTCATCTGGCTAGCTTGCCGGGAAAGATCCTCACGAATGAAGAGAGATTTCGACGTGGTTTGACAAACAATAAGGCTTGTGGCCTTTGTGGCACTCATCAGGAAAGTGTGCTTCACGTTTTGCGGGACTGTCAAATGATTAAATCGGTGTGGAGAGAAGTGGTGGCACCTGCCAAACAGGGAGTGTTCTTTTCCCTTTCTTTAACTGAATAGTTGAATGCAAACATTTGCTCTTCGGTTAAATTCAATAATGAGGGTTTTTCTTGGTGTTCAATCTTTTCTATTGTATGTTGGTTTGCATGGAAACAGATGAATGATTTAGTTTTCAATGGTGGTTTGCAAGAAGCATGGGATATTCTCGATACCAGCTTTATTTGGGCAAGACATGTTGCTGAAGTTGGGTACAGTCGAAACAAGCAAAGCAACAACAGCAGTGCTATCGCTGTTAAATGGGTATCGGCAAGGCGGGCGGTGTCATAAGGAATTCGGAGGGCTCTTGGCTCGTGGGATACAATCGATTGGTGGGCATTAGATCCATTCACAATGCTGAATTATGGGCAATTTTTGATGGCCTAACGCTGGCATGGAATATGAATTACTGACGATTGATGGTCGACTGTGATAATGCTAGACTTGTCAAGCTGTTAAAAACTGTAAATGAAGTTGTTATCACTAGTAGTTTATTGGCGAGAATTAAAGAGCTGCCCAATCGGGATTTGATTGTGATGTTTCAACATATATTCCGTGAAGCGAATCTTGTGGCCGATAGCATGGCTAAGATGTCAAATCCCAATCATAGGGTATTCATTTGCTCGATGACTACTGCCCTCCTGTGTTTCGACCAATTCTGGAAGAAAACAGACTTGGCAAAGTTAGAACTCACATGCCAAAAAGCATGTTTTTAGCTTAATGCTGTTATTTTTTAGGGCTTGACCCTATTTGACTACCAAAAAAAAATTTACATTTATCAATCAAAGATAATAGCAAATAGTTTAATCCATTCGTATTTTAATATATAAATTCCTACTTAAATTTATATATATCATATTATTAAATTGAAAAATTAAATTTAATGAAAATAATAAATCATCATATTAATTAGCACTATGAATTAATAGTTTAATATAATTCAAAAAGAATAATTGTACGTAAAATAAAATTTAAACTTTTTAATTTTAATAATTATATTCTAAATTTTTTTTTTATAAATATACTCAAATTTAACTTTTTGATTTAATATAATTTTTTAATTTTAATTAATTTACTTATAAATTCCAATGATACATTTTTAAAAATTAATAACTTACTTTTTAACATCAATAAATGTAATTTTTTGGATTATTTAAGTCGTAGTACTATAGTGATATTAGTTCTAAAAAATCAAGAATACCATAAATTAGACTAAAAGTTGCTATTTTTAATAAATTAAATTGTTTGTTATTTTAGTTTTATCATATAAATATGATAAATATGACTAATTTTTCAAATAAGAAAAATGTGATTTTTGATTTTTTAGAGGTAGTATCATTATTACTCATAACCTATAATGATGCATAAATTATATTATTAATGCAAAAAGTATTAGGAAGTAAGTTATCTATTCATAAAATATGTCATTTAAAATTATAAATAAATTGAATTAAAATTAAAAAATTAAACCTAACAAAATTAAAACTAATTTTGGATATTTATTAAGAAAAAAAATTAAAGTTTAGAGTAATAATGGCATAAATTGGTAAAATTAAAATTTTTTATAATTATATTAAATTTAAAATGTCAATTAGAGAATTACGATACGTTTCGATTAAATTTAATAGTTTAACTTAATAATATAAATAAATTTAAATGATTAAATATGATGTATTAGTTAATTTTTTATAATTTGAGATATATTTTATTAAGATGGGAATAATTCAAGTTTTTTTTTTTTAACATGTTTCTGACAATATTGATCAAAATTAATAGCCGTTAAGTACTATTATTGGCAAGATATTGATACCAATTTGGAACTTTAAGGAAAGAGAGAAAATTGGTGAGAGTTGATGAGAGAAGATAATTTTAGGTTTTCAAACTCTTTCTCTATTATTTGACCAGATTTTTTAATGGAAAGTAAATTGAAATTAAATGAAAGGATTAAATTATTAATAATAAAAAAAAAAGGAATGCTTTGGAAAAATATAAGATTAATTTGTAAATAATGATAATATTTCAAAATGATATTGTAATTTTTTTTATTTTTAAAAATAGTATTATTAAAAAATTAATTTTTCATAATTAAAATTTTACATTTAAATTAAAATAAAAAGTTTAAATTATTTTGAAATAGTAGTTAAAAAAAAAGGGAGATGCGTTTTTTTATCATTTTGAGCAGAAGATAAAATAAAATTAACATAAAATTTTTCTAAATTCTTTGTCAATAAATAGAAAAATATAAATAATATTCCTCAATATTATTTTCTTACTTTTATTTGATTGAAAAATAAATAAAAAATTATTATAATAATGCGTTTTAATTCTTAAATTTTAGCATAATTAACATATTGATCTCTATATTTTTAAAATCAAGTAATTAAATTTTTTTTATAATTAATTCTTCTAAATTAAAAATTTTTTTATTTATAATTCTATTAGTCAGAATAAATATTTTAAATACTTAAAATATCATTATGACTACTTAAGTCTCTATAAATGTGGATTAACATTTTATTTTCAAAAAATTACAATTTAATTCTTAAATTTTAATATAATTAATGAATCAATCTTTATATTTTTAAAATCGATCCTTTAATATCATGAACTGTGTTTATATAGTTTATATAGCCTTTAACTATGTTTATATACTTTATATACTTTCATTGGAGTATGAATTAACTATGTTTATATAGTCTTATTTAACTGTATTTAACTTTTTGTTCAGAGAATATTTTAAATTTTTTTTATATTTAACGATTAAAATTAATGTAAAAATTAATTAATAAATATTTTAAAATATTAAAAATATTATAATATATTTTTTAAAATAAATATTTTTATAATATAAAAACTAAATAATAATTTCTATTTAAAAATTTACCAATATATTTATTTTAATATTACTTAAAATAATAGATGAAATTGTCTTCAAATGTTGACTCTATTAATTAGTCATTGATATAGGAGTACATAAATTATGAAATGTTGATTAAATGATTAGCCGATTGAGGATTTAATAATAGACTGATTGACGATTTAATAACAGACTTATTAATCTGATGACTAATTGATTTAATAACAGACTTATTAATCTGATGACTAATTGATTTAATGATCATTCAATGAAATGTATTATTTTGTAAGTGAAATTTATTAATTAGGATGATATTATTTTAATTTGATTCATTTAAAAATACTGTGCATTGGACGAGATAAGTTTCAAAGCTTAATATAAATACCTTTGAACAACCTACTCCATTAATTACATTAATTTATTATTTGTGGTACTGATAATAGAAGAAACACACACAAAAAAACAGAGGACGGCAGAGGAATCAATTGTGTGGAGCCCATATGATAATTGAGCTCAGCATATTGACTATAACTTCTTCACTTGCTCTTCTGCTTCTCAGTGTATTCAATTTGGCTTTAATTCTCAGTACAAATCAACCGATCATTTTGCTCTGTCACTCCGATTGCTGAAGGTAACAAATTTCTTTTAAATGAATTCCTTTGATACTATTTGTCTGTTTATTCAGATTTTATGGTAGATTTGCAAAAAAGAAACTCTTTTTTTTTTTTGTTTCTCAATTATTTATTTATTTCCCTTTACCTTAGATCTGTTCCTAATAAAAGAGGTGCTGTTGTGTGTCTCTCGTTGTATTATGTTTTCTTTATTTCTCAGTTTTACCACTCAGTTTCTTTGATATTTTTTTTTTCTTTTTCATTTTAATTTGCTTTGATACCATTTCTTCAATTATGTACGTTGTCTCTCTTTAGTGGTAATCAGCTGATCATCTTGCTGGATCTGTCTCTCTTTGATTGCTAAAGGTAACAAGCTCTCCTTTATTTTAGGATTCTTTTGCTTTTTATTTCTGAATTAAAGAAGTGGGTTTTGCATTTGATTTTAATAATAATTGTTTTTTTTAACTCTTTTCTCAGTAAAAAAAAAATCCTTTCATTTTGTCTCACATTTTATGTTGTTTTTATTTAAAATATATACTTAGAAATTTCTACTCTATCATTTTTCCTTACTTGTTATTTGCAAATTACTTAATAGTTTATTTTACATTGCACATTTGATTTTGTAGGAGTGTTAATTGTTTATTTTCTTTGCTTATCTTACGCAGGCAACTCTGTTGGTTTTCGCCTCTAGTTTTATTCGTTGTAGCTGTTATTCTATAAAAAAAAAAAAAAAAAAAAAAAAAAAACAGCAAATGGAGTTTGCAAAGTTAGTGGTGCATCCCATTGTATCCAAAATTTTCGAAGTGTTGGTTAATCCTGTTGTGCGTCAGATCAAATATGTATTCAACTACAGTGCCAACATCCACAATCTCGAAGAAGAAGTTGAAAAGCTCAGTCATGCTAAACAAAGGGTTGAGCACACTGTGGAGGTGGCTAGGCGGAATCCACTAGAACAAATTGAAGCTGATGTTCAGCAGTGGTTGGCTAAGGCGGATAGTGTCGCTGAAGATGCAGATAAAATTCTTCTTCAACATAAAGATGGAGGAAAAAGGAGGTGCTTCATGGGATTGTGTCCAAATTTGATCAGGCGCCACCAGATTAGTAGAAAAGCCAGTAAAGAAATACCAACCATTGTTGGAGTCCGAGAAGGGGGAAATTTTCCCAGAGTTTCCTACCGTGCTCCACCACAGGGCATAGTGGCAGTCAAAGAGTGTGAAGCCTTTGAATCAAGAACATCTGTTGTAGACGAAATCTTGAATGCTTTAAAAGATGCTGACGTCAATCTCATTGCAGTGTACGGAATGGGAGGCGTGGGTAAAACCACGCTTGTGAAACACATAGGCACTCTGGTCAGGGAACGCGGAATCTTCAAATTGGTGGTTATAGCAACTGTCACCCTCAACGCGGATTTGAAAAGTGTTCAGCAAGAAATTGCAGAATGGCTAGACTTCAAACTTGATGCGGAGACTATTGCAGTACGAGCAGCTCGATTGAGTGAGCGAATCAAACAAGAAGAGAAAATTCTAATAATTCTTGATGATATATGGGCAGCAATCAAACTAGATGAGATAGGAATTCCTTATGGCACTGATCATAATGGAAGCAAGATACTTATGACGTCCAGAAAGCAATCTGTATTGTCGGAAATGGGTGTACAGAGAGATTTCAGGCTTGAAGTTTTAGAGCATCAAGAGGCATGGAGTCTATTTGAGAAGAAGGTGGGAGATCTTAAAGATTCCAACTTACGACCTATAGCTGTGGAAATAGCAGAGAGATGTGCAGGCTTGCCCATTTTAATTGTAGCAGTAGCGACTGCGTTGAAAAATAAGCAGGCATTTGAATGGAATGATGCGTTGGAAAAGCTTAAAATATTTGATGGCAGGGGACATGAAAAGAGAGTTTACTCAGCCCTAGAGTTGAGTTACAACTTTTTGAGAGATGAGGAGAAGTCTTTGTTCCGACTCTTGGGACAACTCACAGCTAATGAGCACATCAAAGACTTGTTGAAATATGTAGTGGGGTTTGGCTTATTTAATCAACACATCACACTAAAAGCAACAAGAAATAGACTACTTACAGTAATAAGTGATCTAAAGCTGTCTTCTTTGTTACTTGAAGATGGGGACCATAAGCGAGTCAAAATGCATGATGTGGTTCACAGCTTTGCAGCCTCATTTGTGTCCAAGCACGATCAAGTGCTCACTGCAGCAAATGAAGCTGAATTGGAAGAATGGCCGAACGAGGACTTCTTTAAGCAGTGCACATCAATCTCTTTGCAGTATTGCAAAATCCCTAAGCTCCCTGAAGTATTTGAATGCCCAAAACTCAAGTCATTTTTTTTGTTCAATCAAGATTCCTCGCTCAAAATCAGAGAATTTATTCAGTAGAATGAAAGAACTCAAAGTCTTGGATTTGACGAAAATAAATTTGTCACCACTGCCTTCGTCACTTCAATCTCTTGAACCTCCAAACATTATGTTTGGATTTCTGTGATTTGGAAGACATAGCTGCAATTGGAGAGCTAAAACAGCTGCAAGTTCTCAGCTTGATGGAATCTACAATTATTCGATTGCCGAATGAAGTAAGAAAATTGACTTGTTTGCGACTTTTGGATTTGAGTAGATGTCAAAGACTTAAAGTGATTCCGCCAAATGTCCTATCAACACTAGCCCAATTGGAGGAATTATACTTGGGGGGAAGCCTTGTGCAATGGGAGGGTGAAGGGCATGATGAAGGAAGCAACAACGCTAACTTGTCTGAATTGAAGCTTTTGTCAAAATTGTCCACTCTAGAGATACATATCATAGATGCAAATATCATGCCTAAAGATATATTTTCTGAAAAATTGGAAAGTTTTAGAGTATTGATTGGAGATGGGTGGGATTGGGCTAATAATGAGTATGAGACCTCACGATCATTGAAACTCAAGCTGAATAGAAGCGCCTTGTTGGAGAGAGTAAAAGGGTTGCTGATGAAAACCGAAAGTCTATATTTGGATGACTTGAAGGGCGTGAGAAGTGTTCTCTATGAATTAGATGATCAAGGCTTTCCTGAGTTAAAGCATCTTCATGTTCAAAATAGCCTTGATATTCAATATATCATAGACTGGATGAAAATGAACCATTTCACTGCTTTTCCCAAGTTGAAGTCATTATTTCTTCACAATCTGAATAATTTGGAGAAGATTTATGGAGGGCCTTATACAGTGGGATCTTTTAGCGATTTGAGAAAATTAAAGGTAGAAAATTGCAATGCATTGAGGAGTCTCTTCTCATTTTCTATGTTTAATGTCCTTAAGAAGCTAGAAGAAGTGAATGTGAATAATTGCGAAATTATACAAGTGATAGTAGCTAAGGAAGGTGAAGATGATGAAGAATGTGAGTTGACGCAACTACGATCCTTAACGTTGGAAAATCTACCCCAATTTATAAGCTTTTGTTCCCAAGTGAAGGTGCATTCTACATCCCAAAGAGCAGGAAATCAAGAAATAGCTACTACGGCCTCCAATGAAATTGTATGTGAAGCTGATGCGGATGTTCTGGTGGCACTTTTCAACGACAAGGTTTCATCCACTCTCTATTTTTGTTTTGTTAATTATCTATGTTTTAGACATTAAAGAAATTTACTTTTTAATTCTCTAATCTTCTGTTACTTTTGTCAGGCTTCCTTTTAAATGATAATATTATGTTTCTCATGAAATAAAAATTGTGCCTGCAGATTCGATTTCCTAATTTGGCAGACATGACGTTTGTTGGAATTAATGTGGAAATGATATGGCCTTGTCAACATAAAGCATTGTCTCCGAGTATTGAAAAATTAACAACATTGATTGTAGATGGGTGTGGGAATTTGAACTTTCTATTCACATCTTCTATTGTTGGAAGTCTTGCACATCTTAAAGTGCTTGAGATATGTGACTGCAAATCTATGGAAGAAGTAATACTTGCAGCGGGAGAAGGAGAAACGATGAGCAAAATATTATTACCTAAATTAGACTCTCTAAAGCTCAAAGGTCTTCCCAAGCTTGTAAGGTTCTGCAGAGCTAAGTTAATTGAATGTCCCTCCTTGAAAGTGTTGAAGATGGGGAATTGTCCTCGTTTGCAATCATTTGTCTCCACACAAGTGAACATAGCTCTCTTTGATGAAAAGGTTCTAATCTTTATCAATCCTTCCTTCATGTCGTGTTTAAAATATTTTTCTCTAATGTTTGTATTTTTAGGTTTGGTTTCCTGAATTGGAGAAATTGCATGTTGAGGACATGCATATGTTGAAGATGATATGGTGTGATGAAGTCCTAACAGATTCCTTTGGTAGATTAAAAGTGCTAAATGTGCTAAATGGAAAACAGCTACTGGAAATCTTTCCGTCTAAATTGTTGGAAAAGTTCTTGGTAAATCTAGAATCATTATACGACATTGTGATTCAGTGAAAGAGGTGTTTGATCTCCAAGCAATAATAAAAGAAAGAGAAGCACATGTTGTAAGGCATAGTCAATTGAGAACTTTGGAGGTTAAGAATCTTCCGAATTTAATTCAATTATGGAATAGGGATCCTCATGACATTCTCTCCTTTTATAACCTACGTGTAGTGCGTGCTTGGGATTGTCCAAATTTGAAAAAACTCTTCCCATTTTCAGTAGCTCAATGTCTACCGCATCTTGAATTGCTAAGCATAATGGATTGTGGAATGGAGGAAATCGTTACTAAGAAGGAAAGAGCAGAGGCACTTACTATTATTCCCAAGTTTGCATTTCGTGGGCTAAAGATCATGTTCCTTTCGAAATTACATGAATTGAAGTATTTTTACTCAGGAAAGCACACTCTAGAATGTCCACAACTAAAACATTTAAATGTGGGTATCTGCGCAAAACTGCAAACTTACAATTTTGAATCTCAAGAAATACAAGAAATGTCCATGGATGAGCAAGAGAACGAACTGAAACTTCAAATTCCACAACCACTCTTCTCATTTAGAGAGGTACGTGTCACTACTTTATTTATTAAGTCTCATTTAACCATAGTTAATTAATTTATTTAATTCTAAAGATAATTACAAAAGATTACCGAGAGAGTATATAAAATGAAATGTACTCTTGATATTTATATAAAAAATCAGTTGGTATTATGATGTTTTTGTTATTAACATTTCACACTTAACTTATATAAAAATTTAACTATTTAATATCTTAATTTTATAAAATATATATATATATAATTATTTAATTTTTAAAAAATTTAAAATGTGGGTAAATTGTATGTGTGCATAAAGATTAAATAATTATATTTTTATAAATTTTACGTGTTAAAAATTTTACTAAAAAAATATCAAGGTGCCACTATCTTTTTGTGTAAAGGTTGAACGGCAAATTATATACTGAGTCTTTATTATATTATAAATTTTAAATTATCAATTTATTAAATAATACTAAAATTTTAGAATTATAATAAAATCATTGAAAAAAATAAAAATATATATTTTCATTCACATAATACTATTTATTTTCATTTTTCAAGTTCAGACGGGGCTTTTATATTTTTATAATATTTATTTGTAATCCATTTTTATAATTTTTATTTTTTACTTTTAGTAAAATTTATAATTATAATAAATGACATAAAAATTAATGGTCTTTTAATTTGCCAATCAATTAATTTGGCTTATCATTTGCCCTTTTATATATAAATTAGCTAAAATAATAAAAAAATAAAAATTGATATAATTCAACTTAAAATCTCAAAATTTATTTTTTTATTTTCTAATTTAATATAAAAAAATATAACTTTAATTCATTTGTATTTACCACTAATTTTAATACAAATAGTAAAAAAAATCTCATATTTATTGATTTTTTACTTTCTAAATATTTTATTGAATATTTATCGTAATAAATTTTATTATATTCGTTATGAAAAAACATATCAATATAATAAAAAATAAAAATTATAATATTACTATTTACAGTTATATAATTAATTTTCTGTTATTACTTTATACTAATAGTATAAGTCAATATAAAATAAAAGCGCAGACATTATATTAAGAGTAGACATAATTAAAATTAAAAAAAAATTAAGAGAATCATAATTAAAAAATAGAAAAATAATTCATTTATAATTTTTTTTATTAAACATATGTAAGTGAAGTATAAAAATAGGGTATTATATATAAATGTTAATTTAGGTTTAATTGCTATTACTAATTTTTATAATATTATTATAAATGTTATAAATGTTAATTTAGATTTAATTGCTAATTACTAATTTTTATAACATTTAATAATTATAATATTATAAATGTTAATTTAATACAACACAATTCTAAATAATTATAATATATAGAACAATAAATTAATTAAATTTAGGTTTAATTGCTATTACTAATTTTTATTACTATTAAATTTTATTAAAAAAACATTAAAATATATTTTAGTTAGTTTTTAAAGAAAATATTCATGTTTGCTTATTATACTACTTCATTGAATTATTTTATTTATAGTCTTAAAAGTTAAGTTATTTTATTTCATTTAATACTTATAAGTTTTTAGATGTTATTATTATTTTAATTTAAATTGTAAAGTTTTAGGTTAATCTTTTTTAATATACTTTATTTCTTTTTAAAATTTATATGGTATTTGATTATAACGTTATTAATAATAGATTTTTTATTTAATAAATTAAAAAAAGAGCATTTTAAAATAAAATAGCAAACTTATCTATAATGCATTTATATATCAACGTAATCTCACTGCATAATTTATTATATCAAAATAAATATATAATTTATTATATTATAAAATTCTAATTCTCAATATGTTAAAATAATTTATTAACATTTTCATTGTAAGAAATTAAAAACTAAATTTTATTCCCTTGCATATAATGCTATCCTTTTCTTTTCTAAGTGCAAAAAAGACTTTAATTTTTTTTATTGTACTATTTATAATATATAATTTTTTTACTACTATTATTAATTTTATTGTTGCATTTTATTTTATTTTTATTAAAATGTATAATACTAAAAAGTTAGGGATAATTTTACTTGTCTTTATTCAATTAATATTTCAAGATTTTAACTTAGATAAATAATTCGTAAAATCTTGTCAAAATAAATTTTTTTACTATAATTTATTTATTAAGGATAAAATATAACTTCATTGGTGATAAAATTCTTTATAATGATTTTTTTTTAACAATCTTGTATTTTTCATTTGTTTAAACATTTTAAAATTTTAATTTAATTATATTTTATAAAAGCTTTCGTTCTTGATTTCATCCCACTCAAAATTTTCTTTTGAATGATTAACAGATTATTGGCAATTTGGAGGGATTAGTAATAAATGACCAGGACGCTGCAATGATACAACAAAGCCAATTTCCAATGGATCTCTTTGTCAAACTAAAATTTCTTCACCTGCAAAGCTTTGGTTATTCTTTCTTGAATGTGCCACTTAATCTTCTTCAGAAGTTTCCAAATTTGGGAAGACTTGATTTGACCAATTGTTATTTCAAAGAATTACTGCAACATGGTCATGGTCATGATCCAGTTCTATCACAGATCCGATGCTTACAGCTGCTTTGGCTTCCTAATATTAGACATGTATGGAATCAAGATTCTCCATTTCTTCAGAATCTTGAAACTCTTAAAATACGGGGTTGCGATGGTTTGACTAATCTGGCACCATCCTCTGCAGCTTTCAAAAATCTTACGATTCTGCATGTGTGGAACTGTAATGGATTGTCAAGCTTAGTATCTTCTTCTAATGCTGAAAGTATGCACAATCTCGCCAAAATGATTATAGAAGAAAGCGATACGATTGAAGAAATTGTGTCAAGCGACAAAAATAATTTCCAATCCCAAAATGAGATTATTTTGTGGAAATTAACAACTTTGAGACTTCACTGCTTAAAAAGCCTCGAAACTTTCTGCTCATCCTCACGTTGCACTTTAAAATTTCCAGCTTTGGAAGTTGTAGATCTCTCACAGTGCCCTAAAATGAAGGTTTTTTCTCAAGGATCTATAAGCACACCAAGGCTAAAGAGAGTAAATTTTACAGAAGAAAGAGATAAGTGGCGTTGGGTTGGGGATCTTAATTCCACTATAAAACAATTGTATGCAGATAAGGTAAGTTCATTGCTCTAGATAATAGTTAAGTAATTTTTGTTTACATAATCATTAATTCCTTGTTTTGCTTTGGTAGGTTGGATTCAGTGGCCTACAACATTTGAAACTCTCTGAATTTTCTCAACTGAAAGAGGCATGGAAAACCCAACTTCCAGTCAATTTCTTTTACAATTTAAGTTCCTTGGAAGTAGACGAGGTTGCATTTTCCTCCATTGTTGTTCCATCCAATCTACTGCCAATTCTAAATGATTTGGAAAAGCTTGAGGTCAGAAATTGTGATTCAGTGGAACAAGTATTTGGCCTAGAATGGCCAAACTTTGATGGACCATTTGGGAATTTGTTCAAGTTGAGTGAGCTAAAATTGATAAATCTTCCTATGTTGAGGCTTGTGTGGATTGAGATTCCCAAAGGAATTTTAGATCTCAGAAACCTTAAACTGCTCAAAATCTACAATTGTAGCAGTTTGAGATATATATTTACTCCTACCATCTGCTGTGGCCTTGAGCAACTCCAAGTGCTTGAAGTGAAAAGTTGTGCTATGGTTGAAGAAATCATCACAGAAGAATCTATGGATGAGATTATATTTCCTCAACTAAACTCCATTATTCTTGAATCCTTGCCCAGATTAATCAATTTCAATTCCGGCGGTGGTACTGTGCATTGTCCATCTCTGAAAGAGATTGCTGTAGTTGATTGCCCAACCACATTCACTTGTTCATTCTTTAGGGAAGCAGATGCAGCAATTGATAAAATTGTTGAGCGAAAGGTTGGTAGTCTATTTCTAATTGTTAAGAACTTTACTTCGAGTATGCTTTAATTTCTGGCATAAGAAGTATATAGTGACTAGTGATTGTCTTAGAAAATATGGACGAATGGTGATTAAGCAAAACATTTCACTGCAGGTATTTTTTCCTAATCTGGAGGACCTGAAACTGTCATCAATTGATGTTGAGATGATGTGGCAAGCTCAACACTTGAAGATGTCCTCTTATACTGAGAATTTAACAAGCCTGACTGTGGATGGCTGTGGGAATCTAAAATATCTATTATCATCATCAAGTATTGTGCATCTGAAGAGACTTGAGGTATGCAATTGTAAGATGATGGAGCAAGTGATACTCAGGGAGGGATTGGATGAAGAAACCATGTTATTACATCAACTAGAGTCCCTGAAGTTCAAAGATCTGCCAAAACTCACCCGATTCTGCACAACTAATTTAGTTGAATGCTCTGCCTTAAAAGAGATTTGCATACAAAACTGCCCTCAAATGAGAACATTTGTTTCCAATTCTCCAACTTCAAATAATGAACTTGAAATTATAAACTCTGCTCTATTTGATGAAAAGGTATGTAGTTCCTTCCCTTAACAATGATTCTTAACATGTAGCCTTTTGTTTAAATGAATAATTTTGGTCAGTAAATTGCATGCTTCAAATCTCAATGAAATATTTGCTTAAATGGATTTTGATATATATATATATATATATATATAAATATAATAGATAAATGTTTAACAAATTGACTATCTTATTAGTAGAAAATTTTACAACATTGATGAGGCACATGACTATTGACTTTTGATACAGGTTGCATTCCCAAACTTGGAGAAAATGCAGATTCTTAACATGGATTATTTGAACATGCTATGGCATAATCAACTCCATTCAGATTCTTTTTGCAAAATAAAAGCATTAACGGTAGAGCACTGTAAAAAACTACTTAAAATCTTTCCATCCATGTTCCAGAATCTTGAGGATTTGATCATAGGCAATTGTGATTCACTGGAAGAGGTATTTGATCTACAAGAGATGATAAAATTGGAAGAAACAGTGACCATTCAGTTGAGAACTCTGAACATAAGAAACCTCCCTAATTTGAAGCATGTATGGAATAAGGATCCTATGGGACTTGTCTTGTTTGATAACCTAAGTTCAGTGGTGGTTTCGGATTGTCCAAATCTAAAAGCTATTTTCCCAGCTACGATAGCTAAAAATCTGCTGCAGCTAGAGACACTAGATGTGAAAAGTTGTGGTGGGGTAGAAGAAATTGTTGCTCAGGACCAAGTAACAGAAGCAAGTATAGAGTTTCTTTTTCCTTGCTTAAAGTCCTTGATGCTTCGGGAATTAAATGAACTCAAGTGCTTCTACTCAGGAATACACACTTTGGAATCTCCATTACTGAAGCGTTTAATTGTGTATCACTGTGATAAATTAAATATCTTTTGCCCTGAATCTGAGAACTTGCTAGAGATAGATACGGAGAGCCAAACTATGATTCAGGATCCACAACCGCTTTTCTCGTTTAGAAAGGTATGAGCCTCTGTCCACTTCTCCTCGTGTCAACATTAAAATTTTCCTTTTCATATCTTAAAAAAAATTTGGTATTATTGTGTATATAAGTAATATGTCAGTTCTTATAATCACATGTAAGCATGAAACTTATTAGAGCATTATATTAATTATTATATATAGGAAGCATGGGGTTGAATTTGTTTTACAAATCTACTGGAATGTATGGTGAAAAATAGAAAAATAATGTGTTTATATTCATTTATTTAATACACTTTGAAAGAAATATATATCATAATACAATTTGTAGGATAATTTATTATTTAGTTCATATAATACAAAGAAACTCAATAGTTAGTTCATTAATTTTAAATAACACATTAAAACATTTCTAAGTTAATAAAAAAATCTATTAATTAGTATTTTGTTAATTTTGAAATATTAAGTATTCTACTATTTAGTCTTTATATTATGAATGAATTTATTAGTTGATCTTTAATAGTATTTTTTTTAATCCAAATTTCTACAAGTTATTAAACTTTTATTTCATTTTCGTTAATGAAATATCTTTACATATAGTTTTGAAGTTAATGACCATTAAATTGTGATAAAGATTTGGTGCAAAGTGAGGAGAGAGCCATGTGTAATTAAAGTAAAAAATTTGAATAAATGGATAAGAACATATATGTTAAATAAAACTGGATAAAGTTTAATAATATTTCACAATTTTTCAAAACGCCATATTATTACAATATAATATCTAATATGAGATGTTTATATTTATATGTTGTTTACATTTATGAAATAATTATTAAAATTAATAAAATTTTAAATGGTAATTTTATAGAATATAAAGTTAAATTTTCACCTAAATTATATATTGATGCCAAAATTTTCAAATTTAATTTCTCATGAGTGCAAGTTTGGTAATAACTATTATTAAAATATTAAATAAGATCAAATGAATTGATGACCAAAAAAGGACAATTATTGATTAAAAAAAAAAAGGACAATTAATGGTTATATTTGATCTTTGATTATAGTTTATGAGCAAATTTAAATTGACATATGAAATTTAGCATTTTGACTCCGCTATATAATTTGAGGTAAATTTTACTTTTTATCCAATTTTATAGAATGTGAATGATAATATCATATTTTTATTGATGAGACAACAATAAATTAATATTTTTTCAATGGTTGGGTATAATTGGTGGAAGTTTTAAAATATAAAATTAAATTGGCTATTTTTAAAGTGTGAAGTAAAATTGTAAAAAATTGTAAAATATATAATTTCTTTTACGATCATTTTGCATTATATTGCGATGATATGGTAATAATGTGGTAATGAAGTGGTAATGATACGGCGCTGATATGACATCTATGTTAATAAGTTAACGAAAATTTTAATAGTTAGGTGTAATTTTTAAAAATTTAAGTATATAAGTTTAAATTGGCTATTTTTAAAATATAGAATAGAATCATAAAAAAATTGTAAAATATAAATTTTTTTGACAATTAATTCAAAAAAAAATTGATTGTCAAGTAAATTAATTATTAATTTTGGATTGATTATTTAAATGTATAAAAATTGATTGATTGGTGGAATTTTTTTAAAACACGAAAGTCAATAAATAATAATAATTGTATTTAGTTACACCCATCCTAAAAGTCTTTTCATCATATACTAAGGAACTAAAAGACAATTAATAGTTAATGAAAGTAATTATAGAAATGTTCAACATGTTTTCATTTGATTGACCTTTACAGGTTGTCTCCAACTTGGAGAAGTTAACTCTAACAAGAAAGGATGCGGCAATGATATTGGAAGGCCAGTTTCCATCTGATCTCTTTCACAAATTCACAGAGATTGAGATATATTGCTTTCATGATGAATCTGCAGTTTTTCCATTTGATCTCCTTGAAAGATTTCAGCCTATGGAAATTCTTGGAGTAGGTTGTAGTCGATTCAAGGAGTTGTTCCCTTGTGATAGCTCTGTTGGTAGGAAAAAATATGCTGAGGTTCTTAAATTGATACGGGGACTGGTGTTGGATAACCTTCCTGATTTGATGGATATATGGAACCAAGACTCCCAGCTAGACCAAGTTCTACAGTCTCTTGAACTTCTTCTTGTTGAGAGGTGTAACAGTCTGGTTGCTTTAGCACCATCCTCTACTTTCCAAAATCTAATCACGTTGGAAGTGTTGAAATGCAATGGATTACTTAGTCTAGTAACATCTTCCACAGCAAAAAGTTTGGTGCGACTCACAACAATGAGTATAAAAGAATGTGATGGATTGAAAGAGATAGTTGCCAATGTTGGAGATGAAATTGAATTGAAAGAGGATATTATCTTTAGCAAATTGGAAAGTTTGGAACTTCATTATTTGCCGAGCCTCGTTTGCTTTTGTTCATCAGAACACAGCTTCAAATTCCCCTCTTTGAAAAATGTAACTGTGAAGCAATGCCCCAAGCTGCAGGTTTTCTCAAAAGGAGTCTTAAGTACAAGCAGCCTGCTGGGTGTACAAAAAGATGACCAATGGCATTGGAATGGCAATCTCAATACTGCCATACAACAATTGTTTGCAGAAATGGTATGTATGTATTAGTTAATCAAATTCCCACTTCTTTCTAAACCATAGAATACTTATATTACATGTATTCTCTTCTTGATCCTGACATTGTTGCCCTCGAATGTTTTGGATGATATACAGAAAAATGCTAGAGAATATTGAATTCTCGGTTCAAAGGTGATGCCAAGCACAAAAGTCATATCAAAGGTAGATTGTGAAAGGGCTTCTTTATTTATAATGGAAGAATTTA
This sequence comes from Manihot esculenta, assembly GCF_001659605.2. Taxonomy (NCBI): domain Eukaryota; kingdom Viridiplantae; phylum Streptophyta; class Magnoliopsida; order Malpighiales; family Euphorbiaceae; genus Manihot; species Manihot esculenta. The sequence goes on along the minus strand of NC_035162.2, from coordinate 35,954,216 downwards.
TGCAAGATATATATTTTTTTTTTGAGAATTTAAAATGGTATAAGAACCATTTTGCCCTCATATTACTATTGCTAAAACCGTTTTATATTTATTTTTTCGGAATTATAACTGAAACAAACTCCACTAATGTCATGTCTTAGGTTAATGTGAGCTTGGTACTATTGCAAACAACCTGGCTAAAATCATGGACTATGGCTTCTGTCTACCATTGGATTCTTATCGAACTATGATTACTTCTGCTTTGGTCTTTGTTTTGTATATTCTTACTGATTTGTGTGTACTTTATATTCCTATAACATGTATATTGGGACGGTGTGATACCGAGTGCTTAATAGACGATGTATGTTAAAGTTTTTTTCTTGTGATTTTTAATATACATGAATGCATCATTAGTTATATTTTGTGCTAGGTGAATTTACAAAAACTAAACCACCTTAATCATCTTCCAAATAGTCGGTGTTGTGGGTTTACTCAAGTAAGTTTTGTAAACATACGGTTATCCATGCACCTTCTAATGAATTATTTTCATGTATATTATTATTATAATAAATCAAGTGAAAGTTGAGAATCAATGATCACCAAACAAAGTGTTAAAGATATGAAATTGTATCTTAGAAAGATATAAAAGTGAAAATAAATGAGTACCATAAAGTAATAAAAGTCCCAATATTAAAAAAATATAATATTGTAAAATAACTTATTGGTCTATTCATAAAAATTGCCATATTTGTGAAATGATTATTAAAAAAATATGAAAATGGAAAATTTGATTATGTACCTAAATCTAATAATGCCATATTAAAAAAAAAAAAGAAAAATTATTTTGTTTATGAAAATTTAGTCATCGTATATCTCACTGCAAGAAAATGATAAAAAATTAATTTTTATTATTTTAAAAATTTAAAATAAATATAATAGATTTAATAAAAAATATTATATAACTTTTCGTATATTTGCTAAGAAATTCTTCGAGAGATCCTGAATATGTTTTATTTATATAAAGTTGAAATAAACTATTAATTAATAGAAAAATCAAGAGTTAGCTTAGATAGAAATGGCAAATATATTTTATTTAAACAATTCACAAAATTATTATTTTTTATTTATCTGAATGTAATGTAATAATATAAAGAAAGGCATGAACTTAAAATGAATAATGAATACTTTATGATTTAATTCTTCCACACTTAATAATCTTAATAGAAAAACATTGTTATCTATCTGTCATTTACAAATTAGGATTCTCTAAAAATAAAATTTAACAATACACCACATAAATTTTTGATTATAATGTTGCTCTTTAGAGTTTCAATACAATAATTTAATTTAGCAAGGCAAAAATATTTTGGCATGCTCAATTGGATCATTTCTACATCACTCGTTCGATGCACAAATTCAACACTGCTCGCCTTTATTAAATGACACAACATTCCTTTGGTCACTTGATGGGACATATAATTCTACATTACCCAATTTTTTTTTTTTTTTATCAATATTGATAGAACAAGTTTTGGACTATGAATCAAGTCATAGTGGCAAAACAAGAAGTTATTATTGGAAACGGAACTGTATGATCCGAACCATAAAAGAGTTTCTATAGAGATAAAACTTTGTGTAGATGCACTTATTGAATAACAATTCGACAAAGAGTTGCCTTTGATGCAAAAAAAGTAACACCAAATGTAATAGTAATGCAAGATATAGGTAAAATAATTGGAGTGTGCAAGACATTCACCAAGAATGTAGTAGTTATTCAAAATGCACCGGAGAACTATCTCAAGGGTGTCTACTTTAGTAGCACAAATTGGCAAGGGTCAAGGAGAACTTCACCTGAAGTTGGCAGGCAGGGGCATCCGTTGGTCACACAGCGACTAACATCCAAAAATCCAATGAGGTACATGGAGCTTCCAAGAGAAGCAACCAACACTATCAACTGCCTCACAAGGGAAAAACAACTCCAAAAGTTGTTTCTCTTCCTATGCAAGCTGTAAGAACTTTAAATAGTCTTCCAGGAGATTATGAAAAATCAACTAAGGACGAAACATAAAAGACAAAGACATCCATGGTGACTTTATTAATGCAGAAAGTTATGTTTGTTCTGCATTATCTAAACCGGCAAAGCCCTTTTAACCAAAGAGGAAAGCGTTTAATAATAATAAAGGATAATTAATATAGTATTCCTATAGTTTTACTTAACTAATTAAAATATATATTTTTTAATTATATTAAAATATGTCTGTAATTTATTTCTATCAATTTAATTGGACATCGGTTAATTTTAAACTCTTTTTACTGTTAGTCTATATTTAAAATACTAAATTGCCCTCATTGCACAAAATAGCAAAAAAATTCCCTAACCCCCAATCCTTTTCATTCTTATCTATGAAGATTGAAATAGGCAAATGACAAAAAATGCTCCCAACGGGTTTTCTGATGACCAGATGCAATGGGACCATCTATGGAGGATGATAGTACGATCAAAGCAAGGACATCATACTAAAAGTAAAAAGCCTTATTTAGAATAATGCATTGTTTCATCGTTGGCTTCTCCTAGGGAACCAACTGCAAAAAGTGCTGGCGACATGATCTTGCAAGATAGAAAATTTGATGCTTCGTGGATTATGAAACTGCAGGGTGACAAGAGGTCGTTGTGTTAAGAATTTAACAACGAAGCATTAGACATGTGGATAGGTACTAATGCGAGTCTTTAGTTTAATCAAAATAATTTAATGGAGATTTTGAATGAAACCAAATTATATATATCTAAATATATTTTCTAAATATTTTGATGGAAACAGTAGAAGAATCAATATCAATATTAGTTTTTATTAGTGTTGAATAGAAAATATAAATAGGATATGGCTAAGCAGTAAGGTAATAGAATAGTTGAAATTATAAAAATGAAAAAAAAATCTGAAATAAAGTAGTAAATTAATAAAAATAAATAAAAGATAGGCCACTGTTTAATATTTCATGAAAGCAGAAATGGTTTAAATTACTTCCCTTGTTGGCTCAAAAATATAATTATTTGTTGTCAGCTTCCTTGTATTGCTGTAGATGACAAATAAATTTTAGAGAAGTAAAATAGAGCTAAAATGGGAACTCCATTTTTTTTTTTTTTTTAAGCAAAGAAAACAAAGGAATTAAATTTATGATCAAAACAACTAAGTGAAGACCCAAATATGACAATAATGGAAATGCATCTAGGGTGAGCATAAGGTCGGTTCGGTTCAAAACCGAACCGAACCGAAATAACCGAAAATCGAATTGCAGTATTTTATATAAACCGAACCGAACCGAATAAGAGGAATAATCGAATCGAACCGATTTGATTCGGTTCGGTTCGGTTCAGTCGGTTTGATCGGTTGAACTGATTTTCAAATTTTTCATTATTTTTTTTACATTGATTTTGTGTTCTAAAATTCAATTGAAGAATTTGATCAGTAAATGAGCCAAGTTCACAGTTCATTTACTTTCCATGGGTAGTTTCTCCAGAAAGCATGACAGCATCAGAAGAATTTGAAAGGAATTAAGGAGATTTTTAGTAACAAGTACAAAGTCTCTTTTCTTAGCTGTGTTAGACTCTGTCTTAGGACATTTAACAAGATACCTCAAACAAGAAAGTTATACAACCAACACTTTTCTCAACAACGACTCAATACTCTTTATAAAAAAAATTTACTTACCTTTTACAGTTGTTGATGAGGACTGAGGACGGAAGATAGAGAACTGAGGAAGACTGAGGACTGAGGACTGAAGATCGAGGACTGAGGAAGACTGAGTTGCTGACGGTGCGGAGAGCCGATGGACTGGAGAGAGACGGCCGACGATTGCATGGAGAGCGACAACCGACGCCGACGATTGTGTGGAGAGAGAGATTAGAGAGCGACGGTGAGGTGAGGAGGAGTCGGCTTTGCTAAGTCGCGCATCCGCAACGTAGTGAAGATCGATGACCGGAGTTAGCCGCGATGGTTAATCGGTCGATGTCAAGAGGAGAGTGGAGGTTGGACGGTGGACATTGGACCCGCTGGAAGTGGTGGAGCTCAGAGAAGAGGCACAGGGATGTGAGGCGGCGTGGAATGCAGGAATGGAGATTAGCGATTTAGCGTCATAGCGTGAAGAGTGTGGCACGGGTTTTAGATCTAGGGTAAATAAGGGTACATTTCAAAACGAAACGACGTGGTATAGGTGATTTCGGTTCGGTTCAGTCTAATTGAAGATTTTGAATCTAAAACCGAACCGAACCGAAATCACCGATTTTTCAGAAAATTAAAACCGAACCGAACCGAATTAAAAATAAAACCTAACCAAATTTTCAAAATTAATCAGTTTGGTCGGTTATTTCGGTTTAAACCGAATAATGCTCAGCCCTAAATGCATCCATCCACTTTAAAGAAGCAAAAGACAACAGGAGAGGGATGCGAGAAAAGAGAGTGGAGGAGAGTAGTATCATATTTTATTTTTAATAGAAGGTATTTTCGAAATTAAAAAATTTTATTATATTGACTAATAGTTAAAATAATTAAAATATTGGTTGTCTTTTTATATTAACAAAATTAAATTATAAAGACATTTTAATATAATTTATAAAATATAAAAGGTAAATTAGTTAGTTATATCAAAATATTATAGAGATGTGATAATAATTTTACCTAATAACAATATACTTATTATATTTTACTTAATAACAATACTTTTTTGATATGATAAGTGTGGAAGAAATTTTTTATTTTTTTTTAAAGTAAAAATTGTTTGTCCTTCCAAAAAAAATTAGACGCTAACAAAGTGATTAAAGTCTGAAATTATTAGAGATGTTATGGTACATGGAACCATTCAAAAATTTAATCCAAAATAAGATTACCAGATAAGTTCTTTGATTTCAACTATACACTAAGATTCTTCCCCAAAAATATCAACTTACTCAAATCAATGATGAGCTCTATTAATCCCCTAACTACCAATCCCGACTCATTGATTTCCCCCTAAGATCAAAACCTTAATCCAAGTGTTCTGTCCTAGCGAATTCATCAAATCTCAAATTATTATAGTATATTCTTATAGTTTCCTTTGTATCTAAACATCCTTAAATAGGTGTGTTGTACATACATAAAATATACTTTTTACTCTATAGTACTCATTATAGTAGAGTATTTTTCATCAAACTATGATGGTATCAGAGCAGGTTGTTAGAATTTTTTTTCTTTCTTTTCTTCTCTTGCCTCAAAGAACCTCCTTTAGATCGAGAAAATAGAAGAAAGTAGCTCTGCTAGGTCGCAGAGCCAATCAGCTCCAACGAAACACATCCCTAAGACCATCACCGACGACACCTTGACTTGCAAAGTTTTATAATCTAGTGATGATTCTTGTCTCCGTTCAACTAAATGGCGTCAATTATAAAGGCTGGAATCGAGGGATGAAAATCGCTCTCAGAGCTAAGAATAAGCTCGCGTTCGTGGAAGACAAATTCATTATACCAAAAGATGGATATGAACATACGAGAAGTGGAGACGCTGCGATTACATGGTAACATCATGGATTCTCAACTCTATCTCAAAGGATCTAGTTGAAAGCTTTCTCTACGCCACCACTGCTCGAGAACTTTGGATCGAATTGGGAGAATGGTATGGTAAGAGCAACGGGCCAATGACTTATCAAATTAAGCGGAGGATAGCAACAATCTCTCAAGAGAATCTCTCGATGACAACATACTACACTAAATTAAAACAACTACAGGATGAATTAGCAAATATTGTGTCGATAGCTCCACGCAGCTGTGGGTCTGAAAAGCTCACCATAGAAATTCATAATGTCGATCATCTAATGTAATTTTTTATGGGACTCAACGATGCCTTCGATCAAGTCCACAGTCAAGTATTGCTCCTAGATCCATTACCGACGGTAAATAAAGCCTTCTCAATGGTTCTGCAAGTGGAATCTCAAAAGGAAGTTCAAACCAACCTCAAAGAGCATACTGAGGTCACTGCTCGATCTCAAAGCAACAGGTGAGAATACAGGAAATATGATGCGAGAAAAGGCCACTGTGACTACTGAAACCTAGATGGACATACACAAGCAGGATGCTTCAAGTTAATTGGTTATCCAGAATAGTTCAAGAATAAGAATAAGAACTTCATTAATCCAGGGACCTTCAAACCAAAATATGCAGCTTACATGTCACATATCGAAGGTCACAATATAAGATTGATCCCAAAAACGTCAATAGCTGACACTGGATTAGTCACTGCTAAATTGAACAAAATGGAAGAAGTTAGTGTAAAGCTTGAGCTACTGCAGCAAGAGAAGAGCAAGCTAATAAAAAATAAAGCAGTTGCTACAGTAAATACTGTTAATTCACACTCAGCCTATACTTATCATCCATCTGATTATTCTGGTAATAACCTCAACCCTTACTATCTCAATCATAAAATTTCTTCCTCATTCTTTACTTGTTGCACTATGATAACTGGAACAAAGGCATGGATTATTAACATTGATGCATCAGATCATGTCACAGCATATAAACACCATATGATGTCTATTTGTTCTATTTCTACACCAATAAATGTGCATTTACCAAATGGCTCTTCCATACAAGTCTCATATACTGAAACTATTGCATTACATACACACATGAAGTAATTGATGTTCTCATTGTTCCTGATTTTACTATGAAGCTTTTATCTGTATCCAAACCGCTTAAAGACACTAATTTGACATTATAGTTTTATTCATCTTGTTGCTCCTTTCAGAACCAGAAGCTTAGATCTATTATAGCTATTGAAAGAATAATAAGTGGGTTATACATTTTAGATAATAATAGTCTTTTTAATTCCACTATTCAGTCCTATATTGATTCTGTTTGTAATTTGATTGCTTCAAATCTCATTGTAAATCCTACTGAATTTTATAATTGTAATAAAAAGTTGCCTCTCTTAAAAATTCTATAACAAAGGTTCCTTTTCTGTTTTTCATGCTTGACTAGGGCACTCTTCTTTGTCATAAAATGTCTCATATACCTATTTTTAAACAATTTGTTGATACTAATCACATGTGTGCTTTGTGTCCTCTAGCTAAAATGTCTAGGATACCTTTTCATAACAGTAACAGTATCACTGCTAATCCTTTCGACCTTGTTCATATGGACTTATGAGGACTTTTTTTTTTTGTTCATTCTATTATTGATGCTAGATTTTTTTAACCATTGTTAATGATAAAACTAGAACAACATAGACCTATATGCTTAAATTTAAAGAGCAAACATATTCTATTCTGACCTCCTTCCTTCAATATGTCAATCCACAATTTGACACAACCATCAAAACTATTAGATCTGATAATAGAGGATAATTACTTAATAAAAAGTGTGCATCTTATTTTCTTCTCATGAAATTATTCATTAAACCACTTACCATTGTACACCTCAACAAAATGGCATAGTAGAAATTAAACATAAACATATTCTCAATCTAGCTAGGGTCATTCAATTCCAAGCTCAATTCTGAAAAACTTAACGGTCCGAATGTATTTTGGCAGCTACTTACATTCTTAACAGTATACTAGTCAAAGCTTTAGGTTGGTTAACTCCTTTTGAACCCTTATTTCACAAGCCACCTACTTATGATCACCTAAGAACTATTGGTTGTCTATGCTTTGTTATCATCACAATTGTAAGAAAAATAAATTTGATCCTAGATCTGCCAAATGCATTCTCTTTTGATACATTTAGACACAAAACAAAAATTTGTTAGTAGAAATGTTCTTTTCCATGAGTCTATTTCCCCTTTTGAAAAGAATTCATCTTAGAAGCCTTCTGTTTCGGTTCTAGTTCTTCCCATTAGTTTACCTCATGATACCTCGAGTTCTTTTTCTGGTTTTGATCAGATTCCCACACAGTTTGATTGTGTCTCCCAATCACATTCAGAAGAAATGGTCATTCCTCCTCTCCTACCTTTAAGAAAGAGTACCAGAACACATAATAAACCATCTTAGATGCAAGACTTCATTGTGAATCACTTATCCACTGCTTCTAATCTTGATTTGTCTATTAACTTTACAATTCACATCATATTTATCTCAACACAATCTCTCACATTCAAGAACCTTGTACTTAAACTCAAGTTTCAGTTGATCCTAATTGGGTTGAGGCAATGTATTGTGAGCTTTTAGCTGTTAAAAAAATGGAACATGAATGCTTACCAACCTCGGCAAAAAGGTCATTGGTTCAAAATGGTTTTACAAGGTTAAGAGCAAGCCGAATGGGGATGAGGATTAATAGATATAAGGCTTATTTAGTGGCCAAGGGATATAATCAAGTGGAGGGACTGCATTTTAAAGATAGATTCTCCTATAGCCAAGATCATTACCATTCAAATTTGTATTTAGATTTTCTCCTGTAGCCAAGATTGTTACTATTCAAATTTTTATTTCTTTAGCCACATCTAAACATTGGCCTATATTTTAGTTTGGCATCGATAATGCTTTTCTATATGGTTTATTGGAAGAGGAAGTATACATGCAGCCCCTTGTAGGTTATTCAAAAGCTAGTCTAGGTCAAGTTTGCTTATTGAAAAGATCGCTTTATAGTTTAAAACAGTGGAACTTGGATTTCACATCCTTCCTACGGTCTTTTGGTTTTAGCCAGTCAATACATGACAATTGTCTTTTCACGAGGGATGATAATGGTACCTTTACTTTTATGCTTATCTATGTAGATGATGTAATCACAACTAGTACCTCTATTTCTATCATCGATCAAATTAAATGTGATCTATATTGTGAATTTACTATCAAAGATCTTGGACATTTGAAATATTTCCTTGGTTTAGAAATCGTCAGGTTTGCTTCTGACACCCATATCAGTCAGAGAAAGTTTATTTTTGATGAGTTAAGTGATAACAGCATGTTACATGCTAAGAGTGCCTCCACTCCGCTGCCCAAAGGTTTGAATCTTGATCCTTCTACTAGTGATTTACTTTCTGAACCTGATAAATATAAGAGACTAATTGGCAAATTGTTATACATTCACACTACTAGGCCAAACATTAGCTTTACTATTTATTACTTGAGTTACTTTATGTCTAGTCGTAGAAAACCACATCGAGATGCCGCTTGCCATGGTTTAATATATCTTCATACATGTTTAGCTAGAGAATTATATTTTTCTGCTACATCTAACTTGTCTCATCTTTCAACTTATTGTGATGTAAATTAGACCACTTGTTCCTTTTTTATGCAATTGTTACTGGATTTTTTTATTTTTTTTAGAAACTCTTTTATTAGTTGAAAGATCAAGAAATAGAAAATAGTTTTTAAATCTTCTGCCAAAGTAGAGTATCGAAGTACAGAAGCCGTCGTGTATGAACTTTTATAAATTTCATATATACTCAAAGATTTACGAGTTAAATGTATAATTTCCTGTTTCTTTGCAGTGTGATAACCAAGCAACTATTCATATAGTTAACAACTTTGTTTTTCATGGTTCTACAGTGTGATAACCAAGTAACTATTCATATAGTTAACAACTCTGTTTTCCATGGTTCTACAGTGTAATAACCAAGCAACTATTCATATAGAAAAACACGAGAACCAAGTATCTTGACATTAATTGTTACTTGGTCTAAAAACAACTACAAAAAAATTTTATTACTCCTACCCACATATTATCACCATCAAATCATTTCCCATTCCACAACACAAATTTTTTTTATCTCCGAGTAGCATTTGGTTGCTTTTCCCCTGATCTAACTTGAGGGGATGTTAGCATATAGCGTTAGATAAATAAGTAGGTTCTAGTAGATTCCTTAAGTTCTAGTAGTTTCCTTTGTCTAATGTAATACCCGGCTAGACTCCGGTATCGAAATTCCTACCGTCCGGTGGAATCTCGGATGTCGGAGACCTCTAGAAGGGTAAAACCATGTTTTTATAAAATGTTTTAATGAGTTTTATGTTTTTAAGCATGAAAGAAAATGAGTTTTTGCATGAAAACTACCTTGGAGGAAAACCCAGGTTCAGCCGCCGAACCTCAAGTTCGGCCGCCGAACATGCTTGCATTTCGGGCGTGCCTTAGGCCGCCGAAGGCATAAGTGAGGGAAGCCCAGGTTCGGCTGCCGAACCTCAAGTTCGGCCGCTGAACATGGCATGCATGCGGAGGCACGTTCGGCCCCCGAATGTGGCCTGGCCAGCCACTATAAAAGGGTCCCTTAGCCGAAAACGGGCGAGTTTTTCTCCCCGTCGTCGGCCAAGGTGAGTTCTCTGCCATCCCTCACCGATCTTGAGTCCTTTCCTTCAAATCTTTCACGATTTTCATTAGTTTCCATCTTGTTTTGAAGATTTTCAAATTTTGAGCAAGTTTTGGAGCTTGGAGGTTCAAGAACCCAATCTCTCCCACCTCTGAGTTTTAGGTCGTCTCTCTCTCGATCTTCAAGAGGTAAGAGCCGATCTTAAGCTCATTGCATGTTTTAAGTAAGTTTTAAGTAGATCTATGGGGGTAGAATGCATGTTTAGGTTATGGTTATGTTTATGGGTTTAATGTGCGTTCTTGAACAATGTGGATGCTTGATGTGTTGTAGATGGGGTTTATGATGGTTTGAGGCCCCTAGGAACATGTATGCTTGTGTTTGTGTGTTGTAGAATAGGTTTGATGCATGTTTGGATGGTTTGGAGGCGAAATGTGCAAAGGGAACCAAGTTTCTGCCCTTTGGCAGAAACCAGGTTCGGCAGCCGAAGGACTTTCGGCCGCCGAACATGGCTGGGGAGGCAAGCCTTTCGGCTGCCGAAGCCTGCCCCTGAAAGGAGACTTTCGTCTCTGTCTGGGAGTTTCGGCCGCCGAAAGTGCCGCCGAACCTGCCTAACTTTCGGCTCTAGAGGGACTTTCTGCCGCCGAACCTGCCGCCGAAAGTGCCCTGTCCAGGCCTCCTTTGCATGTTTTTCTATGGTTGTTTCATGATGTTTTAGGGGGTTTTTGGGGAGTAGTTTAGAGATATGTTCTAGTATGTTTGGTCCCTCATGTGAGTCCACCTGTGTATGTTCGGATCCGAGGAACCGCGGACCCCAGCAGTGAGTTCAGCTGCTTCGGTGTTGTCAGAGTCAGCCAAAGGTGAGTGGAACTAAACTTAATCTTTTAAATTGGGTAATTAAATGTTTTTATCATGTTTCATACATCATGATTATGCAATAGAATGATTGCATTAGTTTTCACGAATATGCCGCATTGCATCATATGTTGTTGATGTGGGTGAATATTGGATGACCCAATTAGTCCCTGACAGGAAGACCAGGACCCCATTCTACAGCCTGGCACAGAGTAAGAAAGACCAGGACCCCATTCTATGGCCTGGCACGGATATGGGACTCGAAGACCAGGAGCCTAGAGGAGGCCCTGGGGCAATGGTAAGTAATGTATGATATGACAGGAAGACCAGGACCCCATGCTACGGCCTGGCACAGAGATAGCTGGGACTAATTGGTGACAAGTTCACCCAACCCTTATGTGAATTGTCTGTGTTATGATGCATTTCATGAAGCATAGTGTTAATATGTTTTTATAGTTCTACTCACTGGGCTTTTAGCTCACCCCTCTCCCTTTACCCCCAGGCTTGCAGGTTCAGGATAGAGCAGGAGTCCGGATAGAGTAATGAAGTTTTGATATTGTAATAGTTAGTGTGGACATGATAAATGATCTTGATGTAACGTAAAAGTATAGTTTAGTTATGTAATGAGATGATGTTTATGGATGTTAGAGGTGTGCTTGACCATAGATTGTTGTTATCCTTTTTAATGCATGATCTTAGAGATTTTTATGATGTTTTATGTAAACCAACTCAACATATGTTATGTTACCCATTGGGGGCACTGATGAGATCCCACAGAGGGATCAATATTTATGATTTATGTTATATACAGTGCATGCACAAGTTGAGTTTGGAGTTTGAATGGAAAGAAAAGTTTTAATTTTTATGTATGTTGTTGATCATGTATGGGATTATACAGGTTTTCAGGTTATATGTCAGGCTTGCTACGGGTCCCGGCGGCCTTAAGCCGATCTGGATCCTAGCGCCGGTAGCGGTCTGATTTTTGAGTCGTTACAGAGTGGTATCAGAGCCCTAGGTTCATAAGGTCGGACCTAGAGTGTCGGGCTCATAGATGTTATAGAAGGTCAAGCACAATAGGAAAGATCATGTCCACTAGGATAGGATGTGGAGTCCTGTCTTGTATGATGTATGTGATGCGGGTTCATGTGTTCCCACATGAACCATATGATGCTAATGTTTGTGCTATGTGTGCTGTTTTTCAGAAAACAGGATGAGAGGAACTCATCGATCTGTAAAATTGACTGGAGTGCCACCTGAGGATGAGGGCATGAGTGCCCGTCCTCCAACATTGCCTAGGGCAATGTCAAGTAGGTCTAACAGAGAAAGAGCAGTAAGAGACCCTAGAAGGTCTCTGGATCTGGGTAGAAGCAGATCAGTAAGGGGAACAGTTCAGGGAGGAATGTCAGAGGATATGGGGGATGATATGAATGTAGAGCAGAGAAGGGATGGCAGTTTGGGAGTTAGTGTAATACCCGACTAGATTCCGACATCGGAATCCCTATCTTCCGACGGAATCTCCGTTGGAATCTGAAATTTCTGATGATGCCAGAGTCTTCTATAGGGGTAAAATGGGTTTTCTAAAATGTTTTTACTGATTTCATGGTTTTAAATGGAAAAGAATTTAGTTTTGAAAAGAAAATACCAAGAAGGCGTTTGCCAGGTTCGGCCGCCGAAAGTGAAGTTCGACCGCCGAACATGGGAAGACTTTGGGAGCGCTTTTGGCCTCCGAAAGCTTTGTTTGAACAAGCCAAGGTTCGGCCGCCGAACATGCATGAGTTTAGGGGGCACGTTAGGCTGCCGAAGGTCTCTGACCAGGCCACCTGTAAAGAGCCCTCAGATCGGAAATAGGCGAGTTTTCTCCCCATTCTCGAGCTCAGGTGAGTTCTTGTGCTCCTTTGGCCGTTTTCATGTTTTCTCTACCCATTCCTCAAGTTTTTCATGAGTTCTACCCTTGTTTTGAAGATTTGTAGCTTAAAAAGGAGTTTTGGGAGCTTGGAGGCTTTTGGAGCTTGGATCCTCCACACCTCCGAGTTAGGGATCACACCACCCCTCGATCTTCAAGAGGTAAATGTAGATCCTTGCTTTCCTAGTGTTTTTATGAAGTTTTATGAAGGTTTTAATGGTTGGGTATGGGTAGATATGCATGTTTAGGTTTTTGTGGGTTTTATGCCCAATGTATGTTATGTGATGCTCATGTATGTTTATATGATGCTATGTTGAAGGGTTATGCTAGTTTATGCATGTGGGAGAGTGTATGCATGATTGGGAGAGAGCAAGTGAGGTTATGGGTTGTTTTGATGGTTTTGGCCTATGTGGGTCATAAGCTATCTAGGTATGCTTTTGATGTTGTTTTTGGAGTTTAATCAAGTTGTTAAGCTCTTTTGTGCATGGTTAAGGGTTTATGCATGTTTTAGGAGGTTGGGTGCTCGTTTTGGGGTGTTTGGAAAAGGTTTGGGGGCTGTTATGCATGTGAAGGCTGAGTTATGCCCTTCTGGGAAGAACTCAGGTTCGGCCGCCGAAAGGGCTTTCGGCCGCCGAACCTGCCTATGGATGCATGGTTTGGCCGCCTAACCTTACTCCCGAAAGTTGAGTTTTGGCTTGAAAGCAGACTTTCGGCTGCCGAAGGAAGGTTCGGCTGCCGAAAGTGTCTGACTTTCATCTCTGGAGAGGGACTTTCGGCCGCCGAAGGTGCCGCCGAAAGTGGCCTGTCCAGCCTTTTCATGGTTGTTTTCTATGCATGTTTAAGTGATGTTTTAGAGGGTTTTTGGGGAATTATTTATGAGTTGTTTTAGAGTGTGTTTGGCACCTCATTCGAGTCCACCTGTGTAGGATTGGACCCGAGGGATCGAGGAGGCCATCAGTGCTAGCAGTTGCAGAGTCAGTCCAGCGTCTGCCAGAGGTGAGTAGAACTAACTTAATCTTTTACTTTAAAGAAATCAAATGCCTAAAGCATGTTCATGCATCATGTTTATATGTAATAGGTTGATTGCACTAGCTTCACGAATATGAAGCATTGCATTGTTTACTGTTGATGTGGATGGACCAAGGCGACCCCAATATCCCATAGATCTGTCATGATTGAAAGTCCTGTGTGAGTCCTTTGAGAGCCGGGCATTTGATGGATAAGTCCTGTGTGAGCCCTTTTAGGGTCGGGCACCATACTATGTATTGAAAGTCCTGTGTGAGCTCTTTGTGGACCGGGCATTATGAAAGTCCTGTGTGAGCTCCTTTGGGGCCGGGCACCGACAGAGGGAGTTTTGAGGTCATGTCCAATCCGTGATGTGAATTGTTTGTGCTGTGGCGCATTTCATGAAAGCATGTAATTAATGAACTGTTTTCTTTGTTTCTACTCACTGGGCTTTTTAGCTCACCCCTCTCCCCTAACCCTAGTGTTGCAGGTATGAGGTCGTTCGGGAAGTTTCAAGAGTTAAGGCTTTGCTTAATGTAATAGATTAGTAAGTTTAGTGTGGACATGTAATATAATTGATATAATGCATTGTAAGATAATGTACAGTAATGAAATGTAATTTAAAGTAGAGTTATGTTTATGGATTAGTTCTGTGCTTGGCCCTAAGACTTGGTTAGTCTCTGTTTAGTACATGATGTATGTTATGGTTTTATGTTGAGTTGAGTTGAACCAAACTAGTGGCATGTGTTGTTTACCACGCTAGAATATTTGATGAGGACCCTTGTGGAGGTCTTATGTTTGTGGTTTGATGCATGCACAGGTCAGGTTCTAGTTCTTTGGATGTGATCCCAGCTTGATATATGTTATGTTGACCCAGCTAGAGTTTTGAGGGCTCTAGTAGGGGGTTCTTTATATTTCCAGTTATGTTGCATACAGGTCAAGCTCGGTATTTACATCAGAGGTTTAAGCATTTATGTTTAAGTTTTGTTCATGTATGGGATTTGACCAGGTAATAGGAGGTATGTCTGGCTTGCTACGGGTCCCGGCGGCCTTAAGCCGATCTGGATCCTAGCGCCGGTAGCGGTTCGGGCCGTTACAGAGGGGTATCGGTTTCCGAGTCGTTACAGTTAGCATGTCAGAAGAAGGTATGGGAGAGTCCCAAGGAGGCACTCAGGCCTCGGGATTTGTTCAGCCACCCCACTACCCACACTTCTCACCACATCCCGGGTATTCGATGGGAGGTACATCGGATTACCCTATCTTTACCCCTTATCCCACACACATACCCTACCCACCTTACTATCCACCATACTCACAGTACCCGATGTATCCACCTCCACCCCACTATCCAAATCCAGCAAACCCTACCACAGAGAATGTTGCACCTTCTCCACCATCAGCAGAAACCCCAGTTCCAGAAACTCAACTACCTAGGCCTAGCTCATCTGGCAGGAGCAAGGTCAAGATGACCGAATATATGAAGTTGGGTGCTCCCCAGTTTGAATCGGGTGATGACCCATTTGTGTGTAACGACCCGAAAATCGGACCGCTACCGGCGCTAGGATCCGGGTCGACTTAAGGCCGCCGGGACCCGTAGCAAGCCAAACATACATCCTGTAAACCTGTATAATCCCATACATGATCAACCACATGCACAAAAATTAAAACTTTTCATTCCATGAACATCAACCAAACTCAACCTGTGCATAAACATAAACATAACTTTGATCCCTCTGTGGGATCTCATCTGTGCCTCCAATGGGTAACATACATCTGTTGAGTTGGTTTACATAAACATCATATAAAGATCTCTAAGATCATGTATACAAGGGGATACAACAAACTATGGTCAAGCACACACTAACATCCATAAAACTCATTACATAACTATACTGTACTTTTACATTACAATTTGATCATGTCCATTACTAGCTATTACATAAACATGACTTCTTTACTCTATCCGGACTCCCGCACTATACTGTACCTGCAAGCCTGGGGGTAAAGGGAGAGGGGTGAGCTAAAAGCCCAGTGAGTAGAGCTAGTAAAACACGTTAACACTATGCTCTATGAAATGCATCATAACACAAACAATCCACATAAGGGTTGGGTGAACTCGTCACCAATTAGTCCAAGTTAACTCTGTGCCAGGCCTGTAGAATGGGGTCCTGGTCTTTCCTGTCAGAACATACATTACTTACCATTTTCCCAGGGCCTCCTCTGGCTCCTGGTCTTCAAGTCCCATAACCGTGCTAGACCATAGGATGGGATCCTGGTCTTTCCTTACTCTGTGCCAGGCCTGTAGACTGGGGCCTGGTCTTTCTTACTCTGTGCCAGGCCTGTAGCATGGGGCCTGGTCTTCCTGTCATGGACTAACTGGGTCATCCGACATTCACCCACAACAACAACAATTTATGCAATGCGGCATATTCGTGAAAACTAATGCAATCATCCTGTTGCATAATCATGATGCATGAAACATGATAAAGCATTTAATTTAAAAGATTAAGTTTTAGTTCCACTCACCTCTGGCTGACTCTGACAATACCGAAGCAGCTGAACTCACTGCTGGGGTCCTCGGTTCCTCGGGTCCGAACCTACACAGGTGGACTCAAATGAGGGACCAAACATACTTGAACATAACTCTAAAATATTCCCCAAAAACCCCCTAAAACATCCTGAAAATATCACATAGAGATATGCATGAAATAGCTGAACAGGGCACTTTCGGCGGCACCTTCGGCGGCCGAAAGTCCTGGACAGATCCGAAAGTCAGGCACTTTCGGCGGCACCTTCGGCGGCCGAAAGTCCCAGACAGAGACGAAAGTCTTCTTTCGGGGGCAAGCTTCGGCAGCCGAATGCTGCCTCCACAAAGGGGGTTCGGCGGCCGAACCTGGTTTCTGCCAGAAGGGCAGAAACTAGGTTCAAACGAACCTCTTGCCTCCCAAAACCTCAAATCAAGCATATATCTCAACCAAATCATGCATACAAGTTCCTAGGGGCCTCAAAACATCAAATACCCCAACTACAACACTTCAAACATACTCAAGCAAGCCACATTGTTCAAAACATCAATATTAACCCATAACTCAACATATAACCTAACATGCATTTCTACCCATAGATCTTGCATAAAACTTATTTAAAACACATAAGGAGCTTAAGATCGGCTCTTACCTCTTGAAGATCGAGAGGGAGACGACCTAAACTTGGAGATCCACGAAAATGAGCTCCTGAGTTCCCAAAGCTCCAAAACTTGTTTCAAAAGCTTAAATCTTCCAAACCAAGTGAAAACAAGTGAAAATCTTGAAAGATTTAGAGGAAGAACATCAAAAATGGGTGAGGGACGGCGAAGAGCTCACCTTGGCCGAAAATGGAAAAAGCTCGCCCGTTTTCGGCTAAGGGACCCTTTTATAGTGGCTGGCCAGACCACGTTCAGGGGCCGAATGTGCCTCCGCATGCATGCCATGTTCGGCGGCCGAACCTGGACTTCCCTCACTCATGCTTTCGGGGGCCTAACGTGCCTCCAGAACGCATGCATGTTCGGCGGCCGAACTTGACTTTCGGCGGCCGAACCTGGGTTTTCCTCCAAGGACTTTTCATGCAAAAACTCATTCAATTTCATATTCAAAACCATTAAAAACATGAAAACATTTCATAAAAACATGATTCTACCCTTCTAGAGGTCTCCGACATCCGAGATTCCACCGGACGGTAGGAATTCCGATACCGGAGTCTAGCCGGGTATTACATTGTGTATCTTGAGAGGGTCAAGACTATTACAGAGGAGTTAGGGGCGGATGACAGTAGAGCCATCCAGATGGCTGGGTTCACATTAAAATGCAAGAAAGCCTGAGAGTGGTTTAAGAGTTATGTGAGCCCGAGGGTGGAAAGCTTATCATGGGAGGAGTTCACAAACGAGTTTACAGGATGGGCTTTTCCCGATAGTTCAAGGGAGTTGAAGATGATAGAGTTTGAGCAGTTGAGGCAGACAGATGAAATGAGTGTAGAGGAGTACACCAACAGATTCTTGGAGCTGTTGCCTTTTGCTGGGCAAAGTCTGGATACAGATTCGAAGAAGTCAAGGAGGTATGTCATGAAACTTCATTCCAGGTATTCCTCCTTGATTCAGTCAGTGGACAGGGAGAGCTTCCATGCCATAGTAGATATGGCCAGGAAAATGGAGGCCAGTGCCATCATTCAGGGGACAGTTAAGCAGTCAGTGGCACAGTCTTCTGGTCCTAAAACTCCGGGTGGGGGAAGGTTAGATCCCTCTACCCTGAGTGCAGCAGCTTCAGGTAGTAAGAGATGGAATAAGGCCAAAGGCAAGAAGAACAAGTTCTGGAGCAAGGTCAAGTCCAGTCTGGGATTTGGGAGTGGCTCAAGCTCTGGTGCTGATAATGCAGTTTGTGCAAGGTGTGGTAGGCCGCACAGGGGAGTATGTCGGTTTGGGACGACAGCCTGTTTCAGATGTGGTCAGGAGGGGCATATGGCTCGAGAATGTCCAAGAGCAGTCCCGATGGCACAGTCCCAGCAGACAGCCTCAGGTAGTGTAGCACAGCCAGCAGCTCCAGCCACGACTCAGGCCAGTGGCAGAGGTAGAGGAAGAGGGGCAGCCTCTTCTTCAGCGGGTTTCAGAGGTGAAGGTCCATCAGCTCCAGCACGGATCTTCACAATGACTCAGCAGGAGGCAGATGCATCTAACACCGTGGTGGCAGGTAATTTAGTCATTGGTTGTTCAGATGTGTATGCCTTGATGGACCCTGGTGCATCTCATTCTTTTATTGCACCGAGAACCGTTGAGAGGTTAGGGTTGATGACTTCTGGGTTAGAGTGTCCTCTCTGGGTCAGTGGATCCAAGTGTGATCCATCAGTGGCAGAGTCAATCTGCCAGTGTAGTCTTGTGTTTGTTGAGGGAAGATACTTGTCCGCCGACCTTGTGGTTCTAGACTTGACAGACTTTGACGTTATTCTAGGGATGGACTGGTTATCTACCCATGGTGCTACCTTGGACTGCAGGGACAAGGTAGTCAGGTTCAGAAGTCAGGATGGGTCTGAGGTTGTCTTCAGAGGAGACAGGAGGGGTACACCTAGAGGTCTGATATCAGCTCTTCAGGCTCGTAGGTTGCTTAGAAAGGGATGTCAGGGGTATTTGGCTCATGTGAGAGAGCTTAGCAGTCAGGTTAGAGAGCCCGCCTCAGTGCCAGTGGTCAGAGAGTTTTTGGATGTGTTCCCAGACGAGCTGCCAGGTTTACCACCTGCTAGGGAGATAGAGTTCGAGATAGAATTGATGCCTGGAACCCGACCGATCTCTATCCCTCCTTACAGGATGGCGTCGGCAGAATTGAAAGAGTTGAAGGAGCAGATACAGGAGCTGGTAGACAAGGGCTTCATCCAACCGAGTACCTCACCCTGGGGTGCTCCAGTTTTGTTTGTGAGAAAGAAGGATGGATCCCTCAGACTTTGTATCGACTACAGGCAGTTGAACAAAGTCACTACCAAGAACAGTTACCCTTTGCCAAAGATCGATGATCTATTCGACCAGCTAGCAAGAGCGGGTTGTTTCTCTAAAATAGATCTGAGGTCTGGGTATCATCAGTTGAGGATCAGAGAAGAAGATGTGCCAAAGACAGCTTTCAGGACCAGATATGGGCATTTTGAGTTCCTTGTGATGCCGTTCGGGTTAACCAATGCCCCTGCAACATTCATGGATCTCATGAACAGAGTGTTTAGCCAGTACCTGGATCACTTCGTTATTGTCTTCATAGATGATATCTTGGTGTATTCCAGGAATGCAGAGGAGCATGCCCATCATCTGAGGTTGGTTCTACAGACCTTGAGGGAACATGGCTTGTATGCCAAGTTCTCCAAGTGTGAGTTCTGGCTGAGGAGCATTTCATTCTTGGGGCATGTGGTGTCAGAAAATGGAATAGAGGTAGACCCCAAGAAGGTAGAAGCTGTGGCTAACTGGCCTAGACCCACTTTAGTGACAGAGATCAGAAGTTTCTTGGGTTTGGCAGGTTACTACAGGAGGTTCGTTCAGGACTTCTCGAAAATTGCAGCTTCTCTGACCAGGTTAACCAGGAAGAATCAGAAGTTTGTGTGGACCGACCAGTACGAAGAGAGTTTTGAAGAGCTTAAGAAGAGATTGACTTCAGCACCAGTGCTAGCTCTGCCAGCTAGCAATGAGGACTTCACAGTGTTCTGTGATGCATCCCGAGTGGGATTGGGTTGTGTGCTAATGCAGAATGAAAGGGTGATTGCTTATGCTTCTAGGCAGCTAAAGAAGCATGAGTTGAATTACCCCACACATGACCTAGAAATGGCAGCAGTTATCTTTGCACTCAAGATGTGGAGGCATTACCTTTACGGTGTTAAATGTGAGATCTTCACAGATCATAAAAGCCTACAGTACATCCTGAGTCAAAGAGATTTGAACTTGAGACAGAGAAGATGGGTAGAGCTGCTGAGTGACTATGATTGCAAGATTCAGTATCACCCGGGTAAGGCGAATGTTGTGGCAGACGCCCTAAGCCGGAAGTCACTAGGCAGTCTATCCCACATCACGGCAGAGAGGAGACCAGTGGTGAAGGAGTTTTACAAGCTCATTGATGAAGGTCTACAGTTGGAGTTGTCTGGTACAGGTGCTTTGGTTGCTCAGATCAGAGTGACACCCGTGTTTCTGGAGCAGGTGGCTCAGAAACAGCATGAGGACCCAGAGTTAGTGAAGATTGCCAGGACTGTTCAGTCAGGCAAAGACAGTGAGTTCAGATTCGACAACAAGGGGGTCCTCCGCTATGGGAGTCGATTGTGTGTACCAGATGACATAGGGCTAAAAGGAGACATTATGAGGGAGGCTCATAATGCAAGATACAGCGTTCACCCCGGAGTCACCAAGATGTATCAAGATCTGAAGAAAGTTTATTGGTGGCCAGCTATGAAGAGAGAAGTGGCACAGTTTGTGTCAGCCTGCGAAGTATGTCAGAGGGTGAAGCTGGAACATCAGAAGCCGGCTGGAATGCTTAACCCGCTACCTATTCCAGAGTGGAAATGGGAGAATATAGCTATGGACTTCGTAGTGGGGTTACGGGCGACGTCCAACAGATTGGACTCCATATGGGTGATTGTGGACAGACTCACCAAATCTGCTCACTTCATCCCTGTCAGGAATGGCTATTCTGTGGACAAGTTGGCGCAGGTGTATGTTGATGAGATCGTCAGACTGCATGGGGTCCCTGTTTCTATAGTGTCCGATAGAGGACCCCAGTTCACCTCCAGGTTTTGGCGGAGTCTGCAGGATGCCATGGGTACCCGGTTGGATTTTAGCACTGCTTTCCATCCACAGACGAACGGACAGTCGGAGAGGACCATCCAGACAATAGAGGATATGCTTAGAATGTGTGTGCTGGACTTTGGCGGTTCTTGGAGGCAGCATCTACCTTTGGTGGAGTTTGCCTACAATAACAGCCATCATGCTAGCATCGGGATGGCTCCATATGAAGCTTTATATGGAAGGAAGTGCAGGTCACCCGTTTGCTGGGAGGAAGTTGGAGAAAAGGCCTTGGCAGGGCCTGAGCTTGTAGAGATCACCAGCAGGGTGGTACCCATAATCAGAGAAAGGATCAAGACTGTTGCAAGCAGACAGAAGAGTTATGCAGACATCCGCAGGAGGCAAGTAGAGTTTCAGGAGGGGGATCTGGTATTGCTCAAGGTGTCTCCAATGAAAGGAGTGGTTCGCTTTGGGAAGAAAGGTAAACTAGCCCCACGATACATAGGACCCTTTGAAATCTTGCAGAAGATTGGGAATGTATCGTACAAGCTAGATTTGCCTGCTTCAATGGCAAGAATCCATCCGGTTTTCCATGTTTCCATGTTAAGGCAGTTCGTGTCAGATCCGAGCAAGGTTCTTAGTGAGCCTGATGTGGAGATCCAAGAAGATCTCACCTATGTGGAGCAGCCAGTACGGATCCTAGACACCCAGATCAGGAAGCTAAGGAACAAGGAAATCCCGATGGTGAAAGTCCTTTGGAACCACCACAATCTGGAAGAGTGCACTTGGGAGACACGAGAGTTTATGCTCCGGCAATATCCTCATCTCTTTTAAGGTTAGTCTCTATGTGTTTTATGTGTATGATATGTTGTATGCCTTGCATGTGCTAGTTGAGGAACATTCGGGGACGAATGTTCTTAAGGGGGGGAGAATGTAATACCAGGCTAGACTCCGGTATCGGAATTCCTACCGTCCGGTGGAATCTCGGATGTCGGAGACCTCTAGAAGGGTAAAACCATGTTTTCATAAAATGTTTTAATGAGTTTTATGTTTTTAAGCATGAAAGAAAATGAGTTTTTGCATGAAAACTACCTTGGAGGAAAACCCAGGTTCGGCCGCCAAACATGCTTGCATTTCGGGCGTGCCTTAGGCCCCCGAAGGCATAAGTGAGGGAAGCCCAGGTTCGGCTGCCGAACCTCAAGTTCGGCCGCCGAACATGGCATGCATGCAGAGGCACGTTTGGCCCCCGAACGTGGCCTGGCCAGCCACTATAAAAGGGTCCCTTAGCCGAAAACGGGCGAGTTTTTCTCCCCGTCGTCGGCCAAAG
This sequence comes from Manihot esculenta, assembly GCF_001659605.2. NCBI lineage: Eukaryota > Viridiplantae > Streptophyta > Magnoliopsida > Malpighiales > Euphorbiaceae > Manihot > Manihot esculenta. The sequence continues at coordinate 35,931,621 of NC_035162.2, read as the reverse complement.
TGAGTTCTCCGCCATCCCTCACCGATCTTGAGTCCTTTCCTTCAAATCTTTCACGATTTTCATTAGTTTCCATCTTGTTTTGAAGATTTTCAAGTTTTGAGCAAGTTTTGGAGCTTGGAGGTTCAAGAACCCAATCTCTCCCACCTTTGAGTTTTAGGTCGTCTCTCTCTCGATCTTCAAGAGGTAAGAGCCGATCTTAAGCTCATTGCATGTTTTAAGTAAGTTTTAAGTAGATCTATGGGGGTAGAATGCATGTTTAGGTTATGGTTATGTTTATGGGTTTAATGTGTGTTCTTAAACAATGTGGATGCTTGATGTGTTGTAGATGGGGTTTATGATGGTTTGAGGCCCCTAGGAACATGTATGCTTGTGTTTGTGTGTTGTAGAATAGGTTTGATGCATGTTTGGAAGGTTTGGAGGCGAAATGTGCAAAGGGAGCCAAGTTTCTGCCCTTTGGCAGAAACCAGGTTCGGCAGCCGAAGGACTTTCGGCCGCCGAACATGGCTGGGGAGGCAAGCCTTTCGGCTGCCGAAGCCTGCCCCCGAAAGGAGACTTTCGTCTCTGTCTGGGAGTTTCGGCCGCCGAAAGTGCCGCCGAACCTGCCTGACTTTCGGCTCTGGAGGGACTTTCGGCCGCTGAACCTGCCGCCGAAAGTGCCCTGTCCAGGCCTCCTTTGCATGTTTTTCTATGGTTGTTTCATGATGTTTTAGGGGGTTTTTGGGGAGTAGTTTAGAGATATGTTCTAGTATGTTTGGTCCCTCATGTGAGTCCACCTGTGTAGGTTCGGACCCGAGGAACTGCGGACCCCAGCAGTGAGTTCAGCTGCTTCGGTGTTGTCAGAGTCAGCCAGAGGTGAGTGGAACTAAACTTAATCTTTTAAATTGGGTAATTAAATGTTTTTATCATGTTTCATGCATCATGATTATGCAATAGGATGATTGCATTAGTTTTCACGAATATGCCGCATTGTATCATTTGTTGTTGATGTGGGTAAATATTGGATGACCCAATTAGTCCCTGACAGGAAGACCAGAACCCCATTCTACGACCTGGCACAGAGTAAGAAAGACCAGGACCCCATTCTACGGCCTGGCACGGATATGGGACTCGAAGACCAGGAGCCCAGAGGAGGCCCTGGGGCAATGGTAAGTAATGTATGATATGACAGGAAGACCAAGACCCCATGCTACGGCCTGGCACAGAGATAGCTGGGACTAATTGGTGACAAGTTCACCCAACCCTTATGTGAATTGTCTGTGTTATGATGCATTTCATGAAGCATAGTGTTAATATGTTTTTATAGTTCTACTCACTGGGCTTTTAGCTCACCCCTCTCCCTTTACCCCCAGGCTTGCAGGTTCAGGATAGAGCAGGAGTCCGGATAGAGTAATGAAGTTTTGATATTGTAATAGTTAGTGTGGACATGATAAATGATCTTGATGTAACGTAAAAGTATAGTTTAGTTATGTAATGAGATGATGTTTATGGATGTTAGAGGTGTGCTTGACCATAGATTGTTGTTATCCTTTTTAATGCATGATCTTAGAGATTTTTATGATGTTTTATGTAAACCAACTCAACATATGTTATGTTACCCATTGGGGGCACTGATGAGATCCCACAGAGGGATCAATGTTTATGATTTATGTTATATACAGTGCATGCACAGGTTGAGTTTGGAGTTTGAATGGAAAGAAAAGTTTTAATTTTTATGTATGTTGTTGATCATGTATGGGATTATACAGGTTTTTCAGGTTATATGTCAGGCTTGCTACGGGTCCCGGCAGCCTTAAGCCGATCTGGATCCTAGTGCCGGTAGCGGTCCGATTTTCGGATCGTTACACTATTCATATAGTTAACAACTTTGTTTTTCATGGTTCTACAGTGTGATAACCAAGCAACTATTCATATAGTTAACAACTCTGTTTTCCATGGTTCTACAGTGTAATAACCAAGCAACTATTCATATAGAAAAACACGAGAACCAAGTATCTTGACATTAATTGTTACTTGGTCTAAAAACAACTACAAAAAAATTTTATTACTCCTACCCACATATTATCACCATCAAATCATTTCTCATTCCACAACACAAATTTTTTTTTATCTCCGAGTAGCATTTGGTTGCTTTTCCCCTGATCTAACTTGAGGGGATGTTAGCATATAGCGTTAGATAATTAAGTAGGTTCTAGTAGATTCCTTAAGTTCTAGTAGTTTCCTTTGTCTCTGAACGTTCTATAAATAAATGTATTGTACATACATTAAATGTGCCTTTTACTCTACAATACTCATTACAGTAAGTATTTTTCATCAAAACTAAGACCATCTTTTCATTTAACCAACTCTAAACCCAATAGCTTGCTGTTTTCTATATGAAAAACTCCACCAGCTAATATACTAGAGAGGGAGAGGGAGAGGGAGAGAGAAAATCATGTTTATTGCTATAATCAATTTTACAAGCAAGGAAAACAATTCTTTTTCCGCAGCAAGAAATTTACACACAACAGGAACTTGCACAAAGCTCTATTACAGGGTAAGCTACAAAGCTTTAAGGTTGGAAAAGAAATCTTGGAAAAGAAAAAGAAAACTTTACTTAAAAAATGTGGGGCTAAAGTGGACCTTTGGTACACAGTTGAAGAATGATACACCTGTTTAATTGGCCACTCCAAGTTTTTGAGATGGCTTTTGTAGAATAGCTTCTTTTTGCAAAGATTACAAACAGCCTTCACTCTTGATTTGTCGGAATAGGCTTACCCTCCATTCACATTCTCTTCGTTCCAAGATGAATCCACCGAAGGAAGCTGATACTCGTCGGGTTTCAGGGACAAAGCAAAATCAGGCAATGTCGGTGCTGTCTCCATTATTCTTCAGTCATCACCACCAAAACACAGGTTTTAGGATTGTTTCAACGTTACAATTATTATCGAAGCAAATTTGAAGATAAAAAAAACAGAAGAAAGCAAAATCAACTTTTGAAAGCACCACTTACTTTTCATGAGAATAGAGATCGCGATTTATCCGCACCTTGTTAGAAGTATCTTTTGGAATTTTCTCAGAGAGATATTTCACTGTTCCCCAAAGCGGTGGATTTCTGCACCAGAACAGTATTTAGACAAGAAAATTTATGCATGATCTTTTGCTTCAAGTGGTATTAGTCAATTTATGCATACAATCCTCAGGATTCACATTTAGAAGCTGTACTTCGTACTTTAAGTTATCTGAAATCAGCTCCAAGGGACTGTTGTTTGCCAAACATAGTCATCTAAAAGTAGAAAGCTATATAGATGCAAATTAAGGTGGATCTACATAGGGTTATTGCACATTTTTCAATGGAAATCTAGACACATGGAGAAGCAAGAAGCATAACATAGTGACAAGATCAAGTACAAAGGCTAAATACATGAGTCATGGTTCAAGGTGTTTGTGAACTTCTATGGATTCAGAGATCAATACAGGAGCTAGAATTGCTGGATTTAAAAAAAAAAAGAAAAGTCTCTTATACTGCAATAATAAGACGGCCATTAGCATTGCCCAACAATCTAGTTCAGCATGATTAAACAACACACATAAAAATTCAATCTTCAAGTGAGACAGAAATTAATATAAAATAGTATTCAGCAGCTGGATTTGTTTAATTGTTTTGTCTAGATTATGATGCTTGTGTTGAAGAACTTTGGAGTTTTCAACTATTATTTTGCATGTAAATCAAATCAAACTCTGTATCCAAGTACTTTTCAAATTGTATTGCCAGCTCATAACTGAAGTGAGATGCCTACATCTGCATTGTGCCTTGATGCTCTAGCTTGTCAGAAGTTATACATATTATTATACTACAAAATCCATGTACTTTCAATTTCTTCACCAATACAGATAACCATATTCAACTTAGAAAAAAGAATGGTCTCCATGTTTATATATGTGCAAATAACAGCAATCTAATTTGAAATATATGCATCATTGATCTTAAAAAGGGCAGAAAGATTGTAAGAGGAAGAATCAAATTTCTTCAAAATAGAAGATTGAGAAGAATCTTCTATCATCAAAAGATTAAAAAAGGGATTCACATAACTTGATAGCAAATTGTAAGTGATTCTTTTACTGTCTTCTGGTCAGGATTTGCAGATTACCACAAAGCAAGGAAGAAGAGCTCTGGGATTTAGAAGATACAGCTCCTCAATATTTGAGTAGAGACCAACTTTTCCTGCTAATGAATCAAACCTTGTTGGGCAAGATATTTCTTGTATATTATCCAAAGGCTTATGAACTCTCCCAGCTATTACTCTGCATACTATCAAAGCTTTCCTTACAGATGGGTCTTGTTCAAAGATTTCAATAGACTCAAAAGCTCTGCCACTAGTAGAAGTTGTAAATACTCCAAAATAATTTTAAAAAATTTATTAATTAATTTTTTTAATTTTTTAAAAATCTACGGATTAATCTCTTTATATTTAAAAAATTTTAAATTTTTTTATAATATTTAAAAATTTAAATTGACAGAAAAATTAATTAATTAATTTTTTAAAATATTAAAAATAATTTAATATATTTTTTAAAATTTATAAATCAATTAATAAATTTTTATATTAAAATGTGGTAAGAATAATTTTATTTTTTTTAAAAAATAATTAAACACTATCATATTTTATAGATATACGGTAATTTTTACTGTAATTTAAGAAAATTTATTTTTTAAATTCTAGTATAAATATAGTTTTTTTTTATTGGACAAAAGCCCAATAATTGACCCCTGCACTTCCCACAACTGAAGTGGAAATTAAAAGTGATTGATTTTCTATTTGTGGAGCCCACTATAATAGACCTCTGCACCTACCATAACTTTTCTTCTTTTCTTTTCTTTTATGATAATGGACTCATAACTTTTTTTTTTTTTTCTCTTTTGAATTTATGACTATTGAATTAATTACATTTATCAATAAGAAATAATAGCAAATAATTTTAATCCATTCGTGTTTTAATATATATCTATTCCTACTTAAATTTATATATATCATATTATTAAATTAAAAAAATTAAATTTATTGAAAATAATAAATCATCATATTAATTAGCACCATAAATTAATAATTTCATAAAATTTAAAAAAAAAATAATTATAAAATTAATTATATTTTTTATATTCAATCTACCTGAGTTAAAAAGACTAATATCAATTTAATTAATTCAAAATAAATGGATTAATAGAAGAAAATAAATAAGTCATAAATTAAATTAAAAGTAGCTATTTTTATAAATTAAATTGGTTATTATTTTAATTTTATCGTATAAATATAATAAGTATAATTAATTTTCTAAAAAAAAAAATGTGATTCTTGATTTTTTAGAAATAATATCATTAATACTCATAATCTATAATGATGCATGAATTATATTATCAATGCAAAAGGTGTTAGAGAAAGTGAGTTACCTATTCATAAAATATGTCATTTAAAATTATAAATAAATTGAATCAAAATTAAAAAATTAATCCTAACAAAATTAAAACTAATTTTGGATATTTGTTAAGAAAAAAACAAAATTTAGAGTAATAATAGCTGAAATTAGTAAAATTTAAATTTTTTATAATTATATTAAAATATTAATTTAAAATGTTGACTAAACGATGATGAAATATTTTTATCAGATTTAAGTGTTTAATTTAACAATGTAATATAGAGAAATTTAGATGGTTAGTATATGATGTAGAGATAAAATATTGATACCAATTTGAAACTTTAAGAGAGGAAAATTGTTGAGAGTTCGTGAGAGAATACAATTTTAGGTTTTGAAACTCCTTCTCTATTTTGTGACCAAATTTTTTAATGGAAAGTAAATAGAAATTAAATGAAAGGATTAAATTATTCATCAAACAAAAAATAAGGAATGTTTTAATGAGTTTGGAAAAATATAAGATTAATTTATAAATAATGATAATATTTAAAGATAAAATTGTAAATTTTTTTATTTTTAAAAATAGTATTATTAAAAAATTAATTTTTCATAATTAAAATTTTACATTTAAATTAAAATAAAAAATTTAAATTATTTTGAAATAATAGTAAAAAAAAAAAGGAGACATGCGTTTTTTTTCTTATTTTGAGCATAAGATAAAATAAAAAGAGAATAAAAAATTATTAACATAAAATTTTAATTTAGATGTAAAGAAATTATTATGATAATACGTTTTAGTCCTTAAATTTTAATATAATTAACGGATCAATTTTTATATTTTTAAAATCAAACAATTAAATTTTTCCATAATTAGTTCTTTCAAATTAAAAATTTTTCTATTTATAATTTTATTAGTGAATAGATTAAATAGATAATAAATATTTTAAATACTTAAAATATCAACCACTTAAGTTCCTGCAATGTGAATAAACATTTCATCTCGAAAAAAATTATACTTTAATTCTCGAATTTTAATATAATTAAGAAATCAATTATTATATTTTTAATATCAAACCTTTAAAGCCCTCTATATTTAATCCACACACAACCACATTCATTCCATTTATTATAGACATTATTTCAAAACTAATAAGTAGTTAAATTCCTGAAAATAATTTTTTTTCTAAAATATTTTTTATAAAAATCTACAACCTACTTAAATTTAATTGGTACCACTTAAAATTGGTTAATAAGTAAACTTTTTTTTGAAAATTGAATGAAAAAGTCATTTACGAAAGTTTGAAAGTTATCAAATACTGAAATATTTTAATAAATAGAAATTGAAGAATAAAAATAATAAAAAATAATTGAATATAATAATTTGAATAAAAGTTACTAGAAACTTGAGTGTTTTTTTAAATTTTAATAGATGTGGAAAAATAGAGGGAATCCTAACTCTTTAATGGTTCTAATTTTAAAAAAGATAATAAAGATATTTTTATGTTTTAAACAGCAAATAATGAATAGAACAACTAAAATTTAGACAGACTGATTATACAAATATTTAAGTATTTAATTTTAAAAATATGTGAATCAATCTATCAATTATGTTAAATTCAAAGATTAAAGTATGATTTACTCTTTAAAAAGGCAAATAAAAATATTTCCAAACTTCCAACCACAAGAAATACATAGAAGGATTAGAGTTTGAATGTACTAATTATAGAAAAATTTAAATATTTGATTTAAAAAATATAGAGATCAATCCGTTAATTATTCTAAATTAAAATATTAAAATTGTAATTTACTAATAATTAAAAGAAAAATACAAAATTTTAATGTAGTGCATCCTCTGAACATATGATTACATCCACTGGCATCCATTTTCCATTATCCATTATAAGCTCATGTTATTTTTCTACAATAAAAAAGTCTCTCACTATAATGGATAAAATTTTATCTTCAATTACCTTTACTGATTATAGTGTTAGACTTTTTGGTTCTCATCTAATTTTAAGAATAATACATGAATAAAAAATCTACCCTTTATAATTCTCTGTTTATAAAGAAATAAATCTTTCACAAAAGATTATACCACAGATACCTTCTATATTTGTGTGGAATAAAAAGAGCGTCCGTTGTGAAATCTGAAAATATTTATGTATTTGAATTATTGTGGAACATAATGCAATTCCATATAATTTTTAAATTCTGAATTATATGCATAGTTTATAAAAAATAAGTGATTATAATTTATATATGGACTATGTGATGTAAGGTCAATATTTAGTTGTATAATTTAATTATTTTAATCATGAAAAATTTATGATTTTCCAATAAAAATATATTAAAATTGAGAAAGCTTAAATTTTTTTACTATTATAATTATTATTTGTAATTTACATAGCCTTCACCATTAGGCTACAAACAATAAGATGCACATAATTATTGTGAGAGCTGTAAATTAGCCTTTATAATCTTTACAACCAAAGTGATTGTTTGTGGAAAATGAAGCTGCTTATAATAATTGAGTTTTTTTTATTTCCTTTTTCTTTTAATTAAATAAAAAAGCATACCATATTTGTTTTTTTTTTTTTAAAGTTAATTTGAATTTGCTTCACCATAATTATGGCAAGAAGATGGTGACAAAAAAAGTAAAAACCAATCGTTAAGATGTCAAAGAGATATTGACAACATGATTAATTTAATTTTTAATTAGGTAAAATTCAATGGAATTACATTTTTTAAAATAAATTAAATTTAAATAACAAAAAATTTTCACATTTGGATCTTGTGATTGATTATGAATATCATGAACCTCCATAACGAGAATAAACAACAAATTTTTAGAATTATGTGAAGGAAATAAATATAATACAAGTATGAAATAAAGAAAAAAAAATGTATAATAAAGCTTGATTTAAAGGGTAATTATAAAAAATTATATTATAGTTTAATGATTTTTTTAAATAAAGTTTTATAATTTAATTTACAATAAAAAGAGTTTCATAGTTTTAAATCGTTAATAAAGTGATCTTTTTTATTTAATATTATTAATAAATTAATATTTAAAATTAATTAAAAATATTTTTTAATTAAGGTAAATTATATTTTAATTTTTAAAATTTTATAAAATATATAATTTAGTTCAAATATTTATAAATTTATTTAAAAATTTTTATTTTATAATAAAATGTCCTTTTAATTATAATTTATTCTTATATTTTTATAAATTAATCTCTAAATATTATAATTATTTACAAATAAATATTTATATATTTTTCTAAATCAATCTCAGATATTTATTAAATTTAATATTTCAAAATAAATTAATAAAATAAATATTAAATAAAAATTTTTGATACAATATACGTCTACAATCAAGTACAAAAAGTTCTTTATAATCTAAATTTTTCTTTTTAATGATTTTTTTATTAATTAGAATAAAAAGAAAATATTATATTTTTTATTTTATTTTATTTTATTATTTTTCACCTGCAAGATATTAAAATTTAATAAATAAAGAGATTAATTCATAAATATAAAGATTTATTAGTAATTACAATATCTATAAAAATATAGAGATTAATTTCAATTAAAAATATAAAATTTAAATTAAAAAATTATTTTATTAATTAAACAAAATTTAATAGAATAAATTTAAAAATACAATAACTAAAATATAACTTTTATGAATTAAATTACAGTTTATCAGTGATATTTAAAGGTGTTAGTAAAAAAATTTTACTTTGCTAACGCATGAAAGTACAATATCGGGTTTTGGTCCCACTAAACAAAGCGTTCATGAAGAGTTACAAGGCAGGTTCCGCTAGACTCGACTATCAAGTGTTTGTCACCTATGATCGAGTGTTGGTTCCGTCTTGTAAAACTTCAAGTTATTTTATGGCTGTGAAGGAGGGCACTAGTTAGACCGGTGACCAAGTGTAATGTTCTATTAGCGAGTCTATTTTTTTTAACAAAGGCAGCAATTACCAGGTTTGAAGAATCAATGTCCATAAGCCACGTGCCCCAGATCGTGAAAAGAACTGTGACCTTCGAACTTGAAGAATTGAAAATTAACGGTGGGACCTCTGATATTGTATAATGATCATCTAAAATAAGCATGAGCTGGCATCACAAGATAGGGTCACGTGGCAAGAATCTGATAAATGAGAAATATGGTCCCACTCAAGGAAAGAATGACTCGAACATCTCTAACACCCAATTTATCATCAAGACTCGCTTTCCCCCGGATAAGACGAGTCTCAACATAAAGTTATTGTTATCAAGTACTATAATTGCAGGATTACCGACCTATTCACTGGCAATATCCCTTATCAAGCAGAGACCACATTATCGCTGAATTATCAAAAAATACTATATTTTCTTATAATATAAAAGGAAAAGAATGACCGAGGTACTCAAGTTTTAAACAATTTATTATATTTTTCTTATCATTCAATATACTGATTTGAGTATCGGAGTGACTGCCATGAGCACCTACCATCTCACACGTTTTCTTTCCTACAGGTCTAACTAATCACAGCACCAACTCTGTTTTCTAGCCTCATCAACTCTATATTTTTAGTTAGTAAATAATTTAAAATTTAAAATTTTATTTAGTTAACTATTAATTAAAAAAATAAATTACTATAAATATTAAAACTATAAAAAAATTAAATTATTATAGTCCAACATTAAAATTTAACAAAATAATTATTTTATTAATGAAATGCAACTTTAAAAACTAACTTGTTTCATATTTTATATCATTATTGCATTAAGTATTTTTTCAATCATATTAATGTAAGTAATTTATTTAAGTATTTGTATTTGTATTTTTTTTAATTTCATACATCTACAAATTTAATAAAGACATATATAAATTTTTAAAATTAATTTATTTATTTGTATCAAAATTATTAATTTAATATATTTAAAAAATATTTAATATAAAATGAATATTAGAGAATTAAAGATTATGAATTTAAAATTTATATAATAGATTATACTGCAAATTAAATATGCAATTTTTAATATAATAACTATTTTATTAACAAAATAAAATTTTAAACACTAAATTATTTAGTAACTAAATAAAGTCGTAAGTTTTAAGTTTTTAGATATTATATACATAAAAGATTGTTCATACATACTTCAAACGTGCTGTAAGAAGAGTATATTAAAGAGAAAAATTATTATTTAATTTTTATGATACTGAAAAATTGATTGGTTGGTTTTTTTATTATGAAAAATATATTAAAATATTTTTAATATTTTAAAAAATTTATAAATTAGTCTTTTTATTAATTTTAATCATTATATATTTTACTATTTAATTTTTATAATTTTAAAAAAAATTATTTATTAATTTTTTAAAATTTTAAAAAATCTATTAATTAATTTATTTATATTCGAAAAATTTTAGAATTTTTATAATACTTGAAAATTAAAATTAATAAAGAGAATAACTAATAAAGTTTTTAAAATGTTAAAAATATTTTAATATATTTTTTAAAATCTAACACATTAACTAGTGAGTTTTATGTAGTATAAAATTGAATAATAATTTTTTCTTATTAAATTTATTATATAATTATTGTTGAATTTTAAAAGTATAATAAAAGAGTTATTTTATTTTTTTAAAAAAATAAACACTATTATATTTTATAGATATATATATATCGAATTTTAAACGTGTAATAAAAGAGTTATTTTATTTTTTTTAAAAAATAAATATTATTATATTTTATAGATATACGGTAATTTTCACTTTAATTTAAAAAATTTATTTTTTAAATTCTGATATAAATATAGAGTTTTTTTAAATTCTTCTAGATTGTTTTTTTAGTATACAAAGTTACAGTAATTCAATTAAGGTATAAATAGTCATTATAGTATAAATAAATGAATATATAAATTTAAATAACAAAAAATTTTCACGAGATCATGAAGATCATAAATATTAAGATTTATTATGTTTCACGTGTAAGATATTAAAATCTAATAAATAAAAAGATTAATTCATAAATATTAAGATTTATTAGTAATTACAATATTTATAAAAATATACAGATTAATTTCAATAAAAAATATAAAATTTAAATTAAAAAATTATTTTATTAATCAAATAAAACTTAATAGAATAAATTTAAAAAAACAAGTGCTAAAATATAATTTTTATAAATTAAATTATAATTTATCAATGATATTTAATGAGGTTGTAAAAAAATCTCATTTTGCTAAGAGCATAAAAATATAAAACCTATGGGACTAAACCTTTTTTATTATAAATTAAATATAAGATCCTATTTTCAAACTACACAATAATTTTTATAATTATTATTAAGAAAAATAATAGTAACAATCATTTAGAGATGTGATTATTTCACACTCATTGAAAAATCATTTCGATTTCACGTGACTGTGGCTAGAACCGAGTATTTGTTCGGTTTGATTTAAAATCAAATCAAATTAAAGAAATTAAATTAAATTATTAAAATTTTATAAATCAAATCAAACCAATTAAAATAAATAAGCGAATTGAATCGAACTGAATTTTTTAAATTCAATTTGATTATTCAATCTCTTCACTAGACTGAAATTTTTTTAAAACATTGTCCCTGCATACATCAAACATGCGGTAAGAATAGTATATTTAATTTTATTTTTATACATTATATATATATATATTTAATAATATTATTATTTATATAAAATTATACCACTCTTCCTACATTTTTAAAATGTGGTAAGAGCACTGATAAATATTAAATAAAAAATTATTATTTAATTTTTATGATACGGAAAAATTAATTAATTAATTTTTTAATTTTAAAAATATATTAAAATATTTTTAAAATTTTAAAAAGTTTATAATTTAGGCTTTTAATAAATTTTAGCTATTATATATTTTATTGTTTAATTTTTATAATTTTAAAAAATTTATTAATTAATTTTTTAAATTTTTAAAATTTATTAATTAATCACTTGATATTTAGAGAATTTTAAATTTTTTTATAATATTTAAAAGTTAATATTAAGAAAGAGATTAACTAATAAATTTTTTAAAATGTTAACAATGTTTTGATATATTTTTTAAAATTAATAAATTAATTAATGAATTTCTAATATTATAAAAATTAAATAATAATTTTTTTTATTAAATTTATTACATAACCATTATCAATTTTAATAGTTTGATAAAAGTTATTTTATTTTTTTAAAAATAATTAAACACTATTATATTGTATAGATATACGATAATTTTCACTCTAATTTAAAAAAAAAATTATTTATTTTAATTCTGATATAAATATAGAGTTTTTTTTTTATTTGATTGGACAAAAACCCAATAATTGACCCCTGCACTTGCCCACAACTCTTCTTCTTCTCGATTTTTTTTTTTTTTTACTACACAAAGTTACATTAATTCAATTAAGATATAAATAAAGATACTGATAATCAATGTAGCTAAACAAGTGGATATATATAATTAAAATTGATTGATTAATTATTTGTGGAGCCCACTGTAATAGACCTCTGCACTTGCCATAACTTTTCTTCTTTTCTTTCCTTTTCTTTTCTTTTCTTTTCTTTTCTTTTTTCTTTTTTCTTTTGAATTTATGACTATTGAGTTAATTACATTTATCAATAAGAGATAATAGCAAATAATTTTAATCCATTTGTGTTTTAATATATATATATTCCTACTTAAATTTATATATATCATATTATTAAATTAAATTTGATGAAAATAATAAATTATCATATTAATTAGTACCATAAAATAATAGTTTATTATAATTAAAAAGAATAATTGTACGTAAAATAAAATCTAAACCTTTTAATTTTAATAATTATATTTTAAATTTTTCTTTATAAATATACTCAAAATTATTTTTTTTAATTTTAATATAATAGTTAAAAGGCTAATATCAATCTATTAGAAGAAAATAAATAAATTATAAATTAAATTTTATAAGTATGTACAATGATTATTTGCAAAAATAATCTGTATGTGTTAACTAATGAATTATGAAATTCTATTTTTTTTAAATCATAGAATACATACATTGCATATATTCTTTTCTTGACCAGGATATTATTGTCTTTAAATTATTCACACAAAGCTGATGCCAAACATAAAAGTATGAAAGAATTTCTTTATTTATAATTAAAGTATTTGTGCAAGACATTGCTTTTCTAAATAAGTAGAATGTGATTCTTGATTTTTTAATTTTATTATAATTTTAATTTTTCTATGGGAAAGGACAGAGGAATCAATTGTATGGAGCCCATGTGACAATTGAGCTCAGCATATTGACTATAAATGCTTTAATTCTCAGTAGAAATCAACCAATCATTTTGCTCTCTCTCGCTCTACCTACTCCGATTGCTGTTTAACGAAAAAAAACTCCCGTTGCTGAAGGTAACAAGTTTTTTTAAATATAGTACTTAATTCTATAATTTATTTGATACTGTTTTTGTCTGTTTATTCAGATTATTTATTTATTTATTTGGTCATATTTTATGCCTTTTTTATTATAGATTTAGAAACCTTTTTATTTATTTTTTATTTCTCAGTTATTTATTTATTTTTCTTTACCTTAAATCTGGTTCTGATAAAAGAGGTGCTTTTGTGTGTCTCTCCTTATATTATGTTTTTATTTAAAAATCTGCACTCAGAAATCTTTACTCACAAAATTTACTTCACTGTTTGGTTTCTATTTTTCATTTTTTTTAATTATTTTCAGTAGCAATCAGCTGATCATATTGCTCCATCTGTCTCTCTCTTTACATGCTTTGATAATGCTAAAGGTAACAAGCTTTCGTTTTATTTTTTTACCACTCAGTTTCTTCAGTTATGTTCGTTGTCTCTCTTTAGTGGTAATCAGCTGATCATCTTGCTGGATCTGTCTCTCTTTGATTGCTAAAGGTAACAAGGTCTCTTTTATTTTTATCACTCAATTCCATGGTATCTTTGTGTCATTTTTAAAATAGACTTATTTTAGGATCCTTTTGCTTTTTATTTCTCAATTAAAAAAGTGGGTTTTGCATTAGATTTTAATATTACTTTTTTTTTTAAACTTTTTTCTCAGTAAAAAAAAAAAAAAATCCTTTCATTTCTCTCACATTATATGTTGTTTTTATTTAAATATATACTTAAAAATCTCTACTCTGTCGTTTTACTTACTTGTTATTTGCGAATTACTTAATAGTTTGTTTTACATTTCACATTTGATTTTGTAAGAGCGTTAATTGTTTATTTTCTTTGCTTATCTTAGGCAGTCAACTCTGTTGGTTTTCACCTCTCGTTTTATTCTAATAACTTGTAAGCTGTTATTCTCTAGAAAAAAAAAAAAAGAGCAGCAAATGGAGATTGCAAAGTTAGTGGTGGATCCCATTGTATCCAAAGTTTTCGAACTGTTGGTTAATCCTGTTGTGCGTCAGATCAAATATGTATTCAACTACAGTGCCAACATCCACAATCTCGAAGAAGAAGTTAAAAATCTCCGTCATGCTAAACTAAGGGTTGAGCACACTGTGGAGGTGGCTAGGCGGAATCCACTAGAACAAATTGAAGATGATGTTCAGCCGTGGTTGGCTAAGGTGGATAGTGTCTCTGAAGATGCAGATAAAATTCTTCTTCAACATAAAGATGGAGGAAAAAGGAGGTGCTTCATGGGATTGTGTCCAAATTTGATCAGGCTCCACCAGATTAGTAGAAAAGCCAGTAAAGAAATACCAATCATTGTTGGAGCCCGAGAAGGGGGAAGTTTTCCCAGAGTTTCCTACCGTGCTCCACCACAGGGCATAGGGGCAGTCAAAGAGTGTGAAGCCTTTGAATCAAGAACATCTGTTGTAGATGAAATCTTGAATGCTTTAAAAGATGCTGACGTCAATCTCATTGGAGTGTACGGAATGGGAGGCGTGGGTAAAACCACACTTGTGAAACACATCGCCACTCTGGTCAGGGAACTCGGAATCTTCAAATTGGTGGTTAAAGCAAATGTCACCCTCAAGGCGGATTTGAAAAGTGTTCAGCAAGAAATTGCAGAATGGCTAGACTTCAAACTTGGTGCGGAGTCTATTGCAGTACGAGCAGCTCGATTGAGTGAGCGAATCAAAAAATAAGAGAAAATTCTAATAATTCTTGATGATATATGGGCAGCAATCAAACTAGATGAGATAGGAATTCCTTATGGCAATGATCATAATGGAAGCAAGATACTTATGACGTCCAGAAATCAATCTGTATTGTCGGAAATGGGTGTACAGAGAGATTTCAGGCTTGAAGTTTTAGAGCATAAAGAGGCATGGAATCTATTTGAGAAGAAGGTGGGAGACCTTAAAGATTCCAACTTACAATCTATAGCTATGGAAATAGCAGAGAAATGTGCAGGCTTGCCCATTTTAATTGTGACAGCAGCGACGGCATTGAAAAACAAGCAGTTGTTTGAATGGAAGGATACATTGGAAAGTCTTAAAAAATTTGATGGCAAGGGATATGAAGAGATAATTTACTCAGCCCTAGAGTTGAGTTACAACTATTTGAGAAATGATGAGAAGTCTTTGTTCCTACTTTTAGGACAACTCCGACCTATTGTGCTCATCCAAGACTTGTTGAAATATGTAGTGGGGTTGGGCTTGTATAATGAACTCGTCACAGTAGAAGCAACAAGAAATAGACTGCTTAAAGTAATCAGTGATCTAAAGCTGTCTTGTTTGTTACTTGAAGATGGTGACCATAAGCGAGTCAAATTGCATGATGTGGTTCACAACTTTGCAGCCTCATTTGCATCCAAGCATCATCAAGTGCTCACTGCAGCAAATAAAATTGAGTTGAAAAAATGGCCGAACGAGGACTTCTTTGAGCAGTGCACATCAATCTCTTTGCCATATTGCAAAATCCCTAAGCTCCCTGAAGTATTTGAATGCCCAAAACCCAAATCATTTTTGTTGTTCAATCAAGATCCCTCACTTAAAATCTCAGGGAATTTATTCAGTAAAATGAAAGAACTCAAAGTCTTGGATTTGACGAAAATAAATTTGTCACCACTGCCTTCGTCACTTCAATCTCTTGAGAACCTCCAAACCTTATGTTTGGATTTCTGTGATTTGGAAGACATAGCTGCAATTGGAGAGCTAAAACAGCTGCAAGTTCTCAGCTTGAGGGAATCTACAATTATTCGATTGCCGAATGAAGTAAGAAAATTGACTTGTTTGCGACTTTTGGATTTGAGTGGATGTCAAAGACTTAAAGTGATTCCGCCAAATGTCCTATCAACACTAGCCCAATTGGAGGAATTATACTTGGGGGGAAGCCTTGTGCAATGGGAGGGTGAAGGGCATGATGAAGGAAGCAACAACGCTAACTTGTCTGAATTGAAGCTTTTGTCAAAATTGTCCACTCTAGAGATACATATCATAGATGCAAATATCATGCCTAAAGATATATTTTCTGAAAAATTGGAAAGTTTTAGAGTATTCATTGGAGATGGGTGGGATTGGGCTAATAATGAGTATGAGACCTCAAGATCATTGAAACTCAAGCTGAATAGAAGCGCCTTGTTGGAGAGAGTAAAAGTGTTGCTGATGAACACCGAAAGTCTATATTTGGACGACTTGAAAGGCGTGAGAAGTGTTCTCTATGAATTAGATGATCAAGGCTTTCCAGAGTTAAAGCATCTTCATGTTCAAAATAGCCTTGATATTCAATATATCATAGACTGGATGAAAATGAACCATTTCTCTGCTTTTCCCAAGTTGGAGTCATTATTTCTTCACAATCTGAATAATTTGGAGAAGATTTATCGAGGACGTCATACAGTGGGACCTTTTAGCGATTTGAGAAAATTAAAGGTAGAAAATTGTAATGCATTGAGGAGTCTCTTCTCATTTTCTATGTTTAATGTCCTTAAGAAGCTAGAAGAAGTGAATGTGAATAATTGCGAAATTATACAAGTGATAGTAGCTAAGGAAGGTGAAGATGATGAAGAATGTGAGTTGACGCAACTACGATCCTTAACGTTGGAAAATCTACCCCAATTTACAAGCTTTTGTTCCCAAGTGAAGGTGCATTCTACATCCCAAAGAGCACGAAATCAAGAAATAGCTACTACGGCCTCCAATGAAATTGTATGTGAAGCTGATGTGGAAGTTCTGGTGGAACTTTTCAACGACAAGGTTTCATCCACTCTCTATTTTTGTTTTGTTAATTATCTATATTTTAGACATTAAAGAAATTTACTTTTTAATTTTATAATCTTACTTATGTCAGGCTTCCTTTTAAATGATAATATTATATTTCTCATGAAATAAAAATTGTGCCTGCAGATTCGATTTCCTAATTTGGCAGACATGAAGTTGGTTGGAATTAACGTGGAAATGATATGGCGGCCTTGTCAACATAAAGCATTGTCTCCGAGTATTGAAAAATTAACAACATTGATTGTAGATGGGTGTGGGAATTTGAACTTTCTATTCACATCTTCTATTGTTGGAAGTCTTGCACATCTTAAAGTGCTTGAGATATGTGACTGCAAATCTATGGAAGAAGTAATACTTGCAGCAGGAGAAGGAGAAACGATGAGCAAAATATTATTACCTAAATTAGACTCTTTAAAGCTCAAAGGTCTTCCCAAGCTTGTAAGGTTCTGCATAGCTAAGTTAATTGAATGTCCCTCCTTGAAAGTGTTGAAGATGGAGAATTGTCCTCGTTTGCAAGCATTTGTCTCCACACAAGTGAACACAGCTCTCTTCGATGAAAAGGTTCTAATCTTTATCAATCCTTCCTTCATGTCATGTTTAAAATATTTTTCTCTAATGTTTGTAGTTTTAGGTTCGGTTTCCTAATTTGGAGGAATTGCATGTTGAGGACATGCATATGTTGAAGATGATATGGTGTGATGAAGTCCTAGCAGATTCCTTTGGTAGATTAAAAGTGTTAAAGGTGCTAAATGGAAAACAGCTACTGGAAATCTTTCCGTCTAATTTGCTGGAAAAGTTCTTGGTGAATCTAGAATCATTAACTGTACGACATTGTGATTCAGTGAAAGAGGTGTTTGATCTCCAAGCAATAGTAAAAGAAAGAGAAGCACATGTTGTAACGCACAGTCAATTGAGAACTTTGGAGATTAAGAATCTTCCGAATTTAATTCAAATATGGAATAGGGATCCTCATGGCATTCTCTCCTTTTATAACCTACGTGAAGTGGAAGCTTGCGATTGTCCAAATTTGAAAAAACTCTTCCCATTTTCAGTAGCTCAAGATCTACCGCATCTTGAATTGCTAAGCATAATTCGTTGTGGAATGGAGGAAATCGTTACTAAGGAGGAAAGAGTAGAGGCACTTGCTATTATTCCCAAGTTTGCATTTCGTGGGCTAAAGTACATGACCCTTTGGAGATTACATGAATTGAAGTATTTTTACTCAGGAAAGCACACTCTAGAATGTCCACAACTAAAAATGTTAAAGGTGCATCTCTGCGCAAAACTGCAAACTTTCAATTTTGAATCTCAAGAAATACACATGGATAAGCAAGAGGACGAACTGAAACTTCAAATTCCACAACCACTTTTCTCATTTAGAGAGGTACGTGTCACTACTTTATTTATTTGACTAATTCAAATATTTAAATTTTGAATGAATTAACCTAATGTTTATATCTGGTTATAATTTTGGCCAACAATATTAATTTTTACTTAATTAATATATTTAATTCTAAAAATAATTAACTCAATTGTTAATTATGCTGTCCACCCATTGCATTGTTTTGTAATAATAATTATAAAATTACAAAAGATTACCGAGAGAGTATAATATTTATTTGTAATCCATTATATTATTGTTTTATAATTTTTATTTTTTACTTTTAGTAAAATTTATAGTTATAATAAAAGACATAAAAATTAATGGTCTTTTAATTTGCCAATCAATTTGGCTTATCATTTTGTACTCTTATATATAAATTAGCTAAAATAATAAAAAAATAAAAATTAATATAATTCAATTCAAAATCTCTAAATTTATTTTTTTTTATCCTCGTCTGATTTAGTATAAAAAAACACGACTTTAATTCATTTGTATTTGCCACTAATTTCAATAAAAATTGTAAAATATTAATAATATTATTATTAGATTACTGTTTTAAAATTTTATTTAGCTAGATTTATGTAGTAACTAATTAATATAAAAAAAAATTAAATTTGTGTAACTGTATTAAATATTTTAAAAGCATATTAATCGGTTGATTAATTCACTCTTTCTCGGTATTTTTATATATATTATCAGTTTTAAAATTTAGTGTTTCATATATATATATATATGTCATTTATTATTAATAATAAATATACTATTTATTACTATATAATGATTTTTTTAACAATCTTGTAATTTTGATTTGTTTAAACATTTCAAAATTTTAATTTAATTATATTTTATAAAAGCTTTCGTTCTTGATTTTATCCCACTCAATTGTTTTGCCACGATCTAACTACTTTTTCTTTTGAATGATTAACAGATTATTGGCAATTTGGAGAGATTAGCAATAAATGACCAGGACGCTGCAATGATACAACAAAGCCAATTTCCAATGGATCTCTTTGTCAAACTAAAATCTCTTCACCTGCAATGCTTTGGTTATTCTTTCTTGAATTTGCCACTTAATCTTCTTCAGAAGTTTCCAAATTTGGAAAACTTGTTTTGAGAGGATGTTATTTCAGTGAATTACTCCAACGCGGTCATGGTCATGATCCAGTTCTATCACAGATCCGACTCTTAGAGCTGACTCGGCTTCCTAATATTAGACATGTATGGAATCAAGATTCTCCATTTGTCAGAATCTTGAAACTCTTCAAATATGGGATTGCGATGGTTTGACTAATCTGGCACCATCCTCTGCAACTTTCCAAAATCTTACGACTCTGAATGTGTGGAGGTGTAATGGATTGTCAAGCTTAGTATCTTCTTCTACTGCTGAAAGTATGCACAATCTCGCCACAACGATTATAGAAGAAAGCGATACAATTGAAGAAATTGTGTCAAGCGACAAAAATAATTTCCAATCCCAAAATGAGATTATTTTGTGGAAATTAACAACTTTGAGACTTCACTGCTTAAAAAGCCTCGAAACTTTCTGCTCATCCGCACGTTGCACATTAAAATTTCCAGCTTTGGAAGATGTAGATCTCTCACAGTGCCCTAAAATGAAGGTTTTTTCTCAAGGATCTATAAGCACACCAAGGCTAAAGAGAGTAAATTTCACAGAAAAAGGAGATAAGTGGCGTTGGGTTGGGGATCTTAATTCCACTATAAAACGATTGTATGCAGATAATAGTTAGGTACTTGAAGTAATTTTTGTTTACATAATCATTAATTCCTTGTTTTGCTTTGGTAGGTTGGATTCAGTGGCCTACAACATTTGAAACTCTCTGAATTTTCTCAACTAAAAGAGGCATGGAAAACCCAACTTCCAGTCAATTTCTTTTACAATTTAAGTTCCTTGGAAGTAGACGAGGTTGCATTTTCCTCCATTGTTGTTCCATCCAATCTACTGCCAATTCTAAATGATTTGGAAAAGCTTGAGGTCAGAAATTGTGATTCAGTGGAACAGGTATTTGGCCTAGAATGGCCAAACTTTGATGGACCATTTGGGAATTTGTTCAAGTTGAGAGAGCTAAAATTGATAAATCTTCCAATGTTGAGGCTTGTGTGGATTGAGATTCCCAAAGGAATTTTAGATCTCAGAAACCTTAAACTGCTCAAAATCTACAATTGTAGCAGTTTGAGATATATATTTACTCCTACCATCTGCTGTGGCCTTGAGCAACTCCAAGTGCTTGAAGTGAAAAGTTGTGCTATGGTCGAAGAAATCATCACAGAAGAATCTATGGATGAGATTAGATTTCCTCAACTAAACTCCATTATTCTTGAATCCTTGCCCAGATTAATCAATTTCAGTTCCGGCAGCGGTACTGTGCGTTGTCCATCTCTGAAAGAGATTGCTGTAGTTGATTGCCCAACCGCATTCACTTGTTCATTCTTTAGGGAAGCAGATGCAGCAATTGATAAATTTGTTGAGCGAAAGGTTGGTAGTCTATTTCTAATTGTTAAGAACTTTCCTTTGAGTATGCTTTAATTCTGGCATAAGAAGTATATAGTGACTAGTGATTGTCTTAGAAAATATGGACGAATGGTGATTAAGCAAAACATTTCACTGCAGGTATTTTTTCCTAATCTGAAGGACCTGAAACTGTCATCAATTGATGTTGAGATGATGTGGCATGCTCAACACTTGAAGATGTCCTCTTATACTGAGAATTTAACAAGCTTGACTGTGGATGGATGTGGGAGTCTAAAATATCTATTATCATCATCAAGTATTGTGCATCTGAAGAGACTTGAGGTATGCAATTGTAAGATGATGGAGCAAGTGATACTCAGGGAGGGATTGGATGAAGAAATCATGTTACTCCATCAACTAGAGTCCCTGAAGCTCAAAGATCTGCCAAAACTCACCCGATTCTGCACAACTAATTTAGTTGAATGCTCTGCCTTAAAAGAGATTTGCATACAATGAACTTGAAATTATAAACTCTGCTCTATTTGATGAAAAGGTATGTAGTTCCTTCCCTTAACAATGATTCTTAACATGTAGCCTTTTGTTTAAATGAATAATTTTGGTCAGTAAATTGCATGCTTCAAATCTCAATGAAATAATTGCTTAAATGGATTTTGATATATATATATAGTCCATCCAAATCCAATTAGAATAGATAAATTTTTTTATGAATTAATTTATTTACAACATTGATGAGGCACATGACTAGCCTACTCAAAATAAAATTATCATGTCTGGTTTATTCACCGAGACTATTGCCTTTTGATACAGGTTGCATTCCCAAACTTGGAGAAAATGCAGATTCTTAGCATGGATTATTTGAACATGCTATGGCATAAACAACTCCATTCAGATTCTTTTTGCAAAATAAAAGGATTAACGGTAGAGCACTGTGAAGAACTACTTCAAATCTTTCCATCCATGTTGCTGAGACGCCTCCAGAATCTTGAGGATTTGATCGTAGACAATTGTGATTCACTGGAAGAGGTATTTGATCTACAAGAGATAATAAAATTGAAAGAAACCGTGACCATTCAGTTGAGAACTCTGGACATAAGAAACCTCCCTAATTTGAAGCATGTATGGAATAAGGACCCTATGGGACTTGTCTTGTTTGATAACCTAAGTTCAGTGGTGGTTTGGGTTTGTCCAAATCTAAAAGCTATTTTCCCAGCTGCAATAGCTAAAAATCTGCTGCAGCTAGAGACACTAAATGTGAAAGGTTGTGGTGGGGTGGAGGAAATTGTTGCTCAGGACCAAGGAACAGAAGCAACTATAGAGTTTCTTTTTCCTTGCTTAGAGTTCTTGAAGCTTCAGGAATTAAATGAACTCAAGTGCTTCTACTCAGGAATACACACCTTGGAATCTCCATTACTGAAGTATTTAACTGTGTATCACTGTGAGAAATTAAACATCTTTTGCCCTGAATCTGAGAACTTGCTAGAGACAGATACGGAGAGCCAAGCTATGATTCAGGATCCACAACAGCTTTTCTCGTTTAGAAAGGTATGAGCCTCTATCCACTTTTACTCATGTCAACATTAAAATTTTCCTTTTCATATCTTAAAAAAAATTTGGTATTATTTTGTATATAAATAATATCTTCAAATGTTAGTTCTTATAATCACATGCAAGTATAAAACTTATTAAAATATTTTTGAGTTATTTAAAAAATCTATTAATTAGCGTTAATTTTTAAATATTAAGTATTCTACTATTTAGTCTTTATATTATGAATAAATTTATTAATTATTCCTTAATTCTATAGCATAAGTGGTTAAATAGTATTTTTTTTTTTAATCCAAATGTCTAGAAGTTGTTAAACTTTTATTTGATTTTTGTTAATGGAATCTTTACATATAATTTTCAAGTTAATGACCATTAAATTGTGATAAGATTTAGTGCAAAGTGAGGAGAGAGCCATGTGTAATTAAAGTACAAAGTTTGAGTAAATGGATAAGAACATAGATACGCCACAAATATTGAAGTGAAGTTTAGAATTAGTTAATATTTAACAGTAATAATAAGGTTAGCTAAACTAGAAAATTAAATGGTAAAATATGTTAAATGAAACTGGATAAAGTTTAATAATATTTCACAATTTTTCAAAATTTTGTAAAATATCTTTCTGAAAATTTATCAAATTACGTTAAAAAAATAAATGTTTGAATTAAATTGTCAAATTTTGACTTATTTTTGTAATTAGGCTTATTAGAATTAATTATAACAAGTTCATGTAAATAAAAAAAAATTAATTATTAAAAAAATCTCATATTATATAATTTTTTACCATTCTACTACATACTCTAAAAATAGTCAATTTAAAACTATATTTTTAAACTTTTAAAAATTGCACACAGCTGTTCTTTAATCCATTAATCGAGATATTATATTATAGCCAAATTCTTATCACATCTTCACAATATAATATAAAATACTTGAAAAAAAATTATGTACTGTACAATTTTTTACAATTTTGTCCTATACTTTAAAAAGTAGCTAATTTAATTTTATACATTTAAAATTTTTATTAATTATATCGAAACATACCAAACCATTGAAAAAACTATTAATCCATTCAAATAGATGCCACATTTTTTTAAGACGGATATGTTATGTCATTATCACATTATTATCTCGTCAATTTTTATTTTGATTCTGCTATTTAAAAAATTTTCCTATTTAAATTCTTTCTCAACACTTGCTATAGAAGAAGCCGCGGTTAGCTTACCGTATTATTACCATATAATATTAAATATGAGATGTTTATATTTATATGGGGTTTACATTTATAAAATAATTATTAAATAAAACTGTAAGCCGTAATTTTATAAGATATAAATGTCAAATTTTCATCTAAATTATATATTGATGCCAAAAATTTCAAATTTAATTTTTCAGTGAAAGTTTGGTTATAAACTATTATTAAAATATTAAATAAGATCAAATGGATTGACAATAAAAAAGAAAAGGCGATTAATGGTTTTATTTGATCTTTAATTATAGTTTACGAGCAAATTTAAATTTACATATGAAATTTAGTATTTTGACTCTGCTATATGATTTGGGGTAAATTTTACTTTTTATCCAATTTTATAGTACGTGAATGATAGTGCAATATTTCCATTAATGAGTTAATAATAAATTAATATTTTTTTAACGATTAGGTATAATTGGCGAAAATTTTAAAGTATAAAATTAAATTGTCTATTTTTTAAGTATGAGGTAAAATTATAAAAAATTGTAAAATTCATAATTTTTTTGATGGTCATTTTGTATTATATTGCGATAATATAGCAATAACTTGGTAATGAAGTGGCGATGATATAGCGTTAATGTGACATCTATGTTAGTAAGTTAGTAGAAATTTTAATAGTTAGGTGTAATTTTTAAAAATTTAAATATATAAATTTAAATTGGCTAATTTTAAAAATATAGGGTAAAATTATAAAAAAAATGGTAAAATATGGATATTTTTACAAATAATCCTAAAAATAAATTGATTGTTGAGTAAATTAATTATCAATTTTAGACTATATGATTATTTAAATGCATAAAAGACGAGAAGTCAATAAATAATATTAATTGTATTTAATTACACTCGCCCTAAAGTCTTTTCATCTTATAATATGCTAAGGAGATGAAAATATACTAAGGAACTAAGAGACTATTAATAGTTAACGAAAGTAACTATGTTAAAATTTGTGATTACCATATTAAATTTAAATATGGATTGTAATGATCTTTTTCGCTATAAAAGAGCGAGTGCAAAATAGTTATTTCTTTTATATATCTGCAAAATTTTAGATGCAACATGAATGTTCAACATGTTTTCATTTGATTGATCTTTACAAGTTGTCTCCAACTTGGCGAAGTTAGCTCTAACGAGAAAGAATGCGGCAATGATATTGGAAGGCCAGTTTCCAGCTGATCTCTTTCACAAACTCACAGCCATTGGGATATATTGCTTTCATGATGAATCTGCAGTTTTTCCATTTAATCTCCTTGAAAGATTTCAGCCTATGAAAAATCTTCAAGTGGGTTGTAGTCGATTCAAGGAGCTATTCCCATGTGATGGCTCCGTTGGTAGGAAAAAATATGTTGAGGTTCTTAGACTGATACGAAGACTTAAGTTGAATAACCTTCCTGATTTGACGGATATATGGAACCAAGACTCCGAGCTAGACCAAGTTCTACAGTCTCTTGAACTTCTTCATGTTGAGAGGTGTAACAGTTTGGTTGCTTTAGCACCATCCTCTACTTTCCAAAATCTAATCACGTTGAAATTGTTGAAATGCAATGGATTACTTAATCTGGTAACATCTTCCACAGCAAAAAGTCTGGTGCAACTCACAATAATGAGTATAAAAGAATGTGATGGATTGAAAGAGATAGTTGCGAATGATGGAGATGAAATTGAATTGAAAGAGGATATTATCTTTAGCAAATTGAAAACTTTGGAACTTCATTATTTGCCGAGCCTCGTTTGCTTTTGTTCATCAGAACACAACTTCAAATTCCCCTCTTTGAAAAATGTAACTGTGAAGCAATGCCCCAAGCTGCAGGTTTTCTCAAAAGGAGTCTTAAGCACAAGCAGCCTGCTGGGTGTACAAAAAGATGACCAATGGCATTGGAATGGCAATCTCAATGATGCTATACAACAATTGTTTGCAGAAATGGTATGTATGTGTTAGTTAGTCAAATTCCCACTTCTTTCTAAGCTATAGAATACTTACATTACATGTATTCTCTTCTTGATCCTGACATTGTTGTCCTTGAATGTTTTGAATGAAGTACAAATGCTAGAGAATATTGAATTATTGGGGCAAAGGTGATGCCAAGCACAAAAGTCATAGCAAAGGTAGATTGTGAAAGGGCTTCTTTATTCAGAATAGAAGCATTTATGCAAGATATTGCTTTTTTTTTTTCTGAGATTTTAAAATGGTATAAGAATCATTTTGCCCTTATATTACTTTTGTTAAAAGCGTTCTATATTTGTTTTTTCGAAATTATAACTGAAACAAACTCTACTAATGCCATGTTTTAGGTTAATGTGAGCTTGGTACTATTGCAAACAACCTGGCTAAAATCATGGATTATGGCTTCTGTCTACCATTGGATTCTTATCGAACTATGATTACTTCTGCTTTGATCTTTGTTTTGTATATTCCTACTGGTTTGTGTTTACTTTATATTCCTAGAATATGTATATTGGGACGGTGTGATACCGAGTGCTTAATAGACGATGTATGTTAAAGTTTTTCCTGGTAATTTTTAATATGCATGAATGCAGCATTAGTTATATTTTGTGCTAATGTACTGTCTTTGTGATATATTTGGGAATCAAGATGGCCTAATGTATTTGAACATCTTAACATGTAGACTTTAATGTGCTTCATTCTTCCATGTTAGATTGGATTTTGTGCAATAAAAATTCCTGATTGTTGTCATATGTCTAGACTTTTCTTCTATGGATTTTTCAAACTTGTCATTTGACTTCTTCCTTGAATCTCTTGTGGTAAACTTTCTACCTCTGAACTTTGCTTGAAGGATAGTTGCATCAACTTTTTTATTTCTCATTAAAGATCTCTACTCCTAAACTTGAAGTTTACTAATGAAATCCACAATAGACAGTGTTTTGAGATAACAAAATTCCTTAATGATTGAGATTTTGCCTTCAAACTTTTCTGGTGGTGTGACCAGAATTTTTTTAATAACCTTTAGATTTTCAAAATTTTCTCCAAACAACCTGATCTCATTCATTAATCCACAAAACCGATCAAAATCTGATAAAAATCCCTTCAATTCTGCCAATGGTCCCGTTACCTCTACTAATGTGTCCCATCTACTTTTTTTATTTACTTTTCCCAATTTCCCCATTCTATTTAAATAAATTATTTTTATAATAAAATAAATATTTCCTTACAATTTATGAGCTTTTATTTATGTATGTAATTATATATTTTATTCAATGTAAAATTATCAATTATTTACAATTTCAAGACATGAACTTAATTATGTATGATTAACTTATATAATCAGTATTAACCCATAATGCTGGAGGAGTAGTCTTTGACTAGCTCACCCTTTTCCTTTTTTAAATTTTTTTCAACTTATCCCATGCCTCTTTAAGTATTTTACAAGCCATGATTATGTAGAAAATTACCTCAGATACTGCTAAATGAATATAGTTCAAAGCTTTTGGTTTTTTTACTAAATCATTCTCCTACTTTTTTTAGTTGAGCAATAATTGGATTTTGTCTCAACTGTGGTGGTTTTTCATCGGTTTCAATAACTTTCTACAAAGACATTGCTCCTAGATAAACCTTTATTTTGATAGTTCAAACTTGATAATTTTCTTCATAAATATTGGAGAATAAATTAGGAAGAAACTGAAACTTAACATGGTGAAAATAACACATAAAAACTAACAGAAAATATTCTCTCAATAACTAAAAAACTTATCATTAAAAGACTTTATTAATATAATACTTAATATAATAAACTTTATACTTTCTAAAATAGGATAAATTTTAACTTTTCGTTTTTATTAATTTTCTAAAAAACAAAGTCTCATTAACTTCAACAGTTTCCAATTAACACTCCTATTATACCTTAGTTGATTTCTAGGAGTGTAAATGAATCAAACTATTTATGAGTTATTCGAGACTAGACTCGATAAAAGTTTGATCGGACTCAGTTCGTTCTTGAGCTCACTTTTTAGCTTCGTTTAATAAACGAGCCGAACTTGAGTTTAGTAGTATTCGGCTCGTTCAAACTCGCGAACTCGTCTCATTTTCAAGTTTATGAGCAAGCTCGCGAACAAGCTCGTGAGTAGACTCGTGAATATACTCGTTTGTCAAGCTCGTGAACAAGTTCATTTACAAGACTTATAAATAGATTTAATAAATATTTATTTATAAATTATTAAATAAGATCATAAGTTATATCATTTATCCTTTAAAAATTTATATTAATGTTATATTTTATAAATGTGTAATTATATTAATTTTTTTTAATAATTTATTATTTAAAATTATATTACAATAATCACAAAAAATATATTTTATAAATTACAATAACTTATAATTTAATTTTAAATTTAAAATAAAGAAATTAATGATATATATATGAGAATAAATGTAGTATATTAAATATAAATATAATTTTAATATAAAATAATAAATATTTTATAATAAATATTAAGTAATAATTTTAGAAAGAATTAAGTAATAATATAAATATTTTTTAACAAAAATAAATTATAAATATTATATCAATAATGATATAAGTGATATTATCATAAATTTTCTTTATTTTTTAATATTTATTTATTTATTAATTTTAAATTTTTAAAATATGAAATAATAATAAATTAAATAAGTATATATATTGTTAGTCTATATATCTTTCCTTCTGATCGAGTAACTACACTATTAGTCTATATATTTTTTTACGGCTATACCTTTTGAAGTAAATATAATTTTTGTACGCTTAAAAAGTATCTCTCTTAAATTCTCACAATCGACTATTGTTATTGTATATATATATTTGTGTGTGTCCACTTTTATAATTATTTTCATACGTAATATTACTTTAATTTATTACCAACTTTAATTTTATAAATTAAATTATTAATATAATATAATTCAATATAATAATATTGATGTAATATAGTATAATATTATATATAATTGTGTAATTAAATTGATTATACTTGCATTAATATATTCATTCCATACAATAGTTTATATTTGTATTATAGTAGTAATTTTTATATTGTATATAATAATTTAATATAAATAATGTATTTGAATTAAAATTAAAAAATATATTATTAATAATATATTACATTAACAAATTTAATATAAAAATATTTTTTGATACTAACATTAAAATTACATAGTTTTAATCAAATTAACTATGTATGATTTATGAATAATGAATGATAATATATTAATAAATTTTATATAAAAATGTCTATTTGATACTAATAATAAACTTATATAAATTTAATTAAAATTATATAATTTAAAAAAAATCCACCTCTCTCTCTTACCTGTATAAATTGTTTATACATAAATTTATATATTTATTATATATACTTCAATTAATTTTTTATGTAATATAAATATTTAAATAAATAATTATTAAATTTAATATTATATCGTTAATTTTATATTAAATATATTTTATATAATTAATTAAAAATTTAGAGGTCGAGTTAAATATTAAAACTCGAGTCGTGCTCAAACTTATAAAAATTTTTAATAAACAAACTTGAATTTTATAAAACTCGTGGATTCGATTACACCATAACGTTTCATAACATTTGTAAATAAATTTCTTATGGACAAAATGTTTCATGTTCTCATTTGTCCTCTTCTCAATGTTTTACTCTTTCTTTTCAACAACCTCAAGGAATTTGTATGATGGAACCTCCTATTACAAACAATGCTTCTTGATAAAAAGTTGCGGCTGCCGTCATAAATGCTATGTCCATTGCCCAACCTATGCCCTTTTAAAAATTATTCCTTTACTATATTCAAGATTAAAATTTTTAGTGGAGACAATTTCAAGAGATTGCAAGAACAAATTTTATCCATTCTAGATATGAAAGGAGTTGCTTTTGAACTTACAAGAACTAAACCAGTTGAATCATCTTCCAAATAGTCGGTGTTGTGGATATATAGTTCACTATGGACTTTCTAATGAATTATTTTCATGTATATTATTATTACAATAAATCAAGTGAAAGTTAAGAATCAATGACCACTAAATACAATATTAAAGATATGAAATTGTATCTTACAAAGATATAAAAGTGAAAATAAATTAGTACTATAAAGTAATAAAAGTCCCAATATTAAAAAAATATAATATTGTAAAAGAAACTTGTTGGTCTATTCATAAAAATTGCCATATTTGTGAAATGATTATAAAAAAGTATGAAAGTGGAAATTTTGATTACGTAGCTAAATTTGATAATCCTTAATAATTTCATATTCAAAAACAAGGGAAATTATTTTGTTTATGAAAATTTAAGTCATCATGTATCTCATTGCAAGAAAAGGATAACAAAAATAACAAATCTCCTAAGTCAAAGACACATTTAATTGAAAAAGATAATATAATTATTCCGATTATTTCTCGAGCGATTCATGAGAAGTAGACTCTAATACTATTAGATATATCTGTACAAGTTTAGTGAAATTCTAGGTGTGCCCAATATAATAGCAAACTTAATTTATGTGGCTTTATTAGAAAAGACTAATAAATTATAATGAAAAAAAAATTAATATTTTTATGTGCAAATGCTATTGTAAGTAGAGGTGAGCAGTATTCGGTTCAAATTGAAAAAACCGACCGAACCGAATTAATTTGAAAATTCAGTTCAGTTTTTTATTTATTTTGGTTCGGTTCGATTTTTAATTTCAGAAATTTCTATTATTTCGGTTCGGTTCGGTTTTGATCAGAAAAAATCGAAAAAACCAAACCGAACTGATTAGTGATAATAATCCGAACTGATTAGTGATAATAATATATTTTTTTCAATAATATAGAGAAATTAAACATTAAAATATTTTAATTAAAATTTAAAATATTAAAAATAAAGTGTAAAAAATAAAAAATTTATTAAAAATCGAAACCGATCAAACCGAACCAAATCAAACCGAATCAGACCAGTTCAGTTCAATTCGGTTTCTGATCAAAATTGGTTCGGTTTTTATAAATACTAAAATTTCAGTTTTCAATTTATTTGGTTCGGTTCGGTTTTGAACCGAACCGACCGAATGCTCACCCCTAATTGTAAGCAAAGAATTTATGAGAAAATGAATAGAAATCCATCTTCTATGCTAGATACATATCAATATTTATTATATTAAAAAATATGATATCATGGTTTAATTTCTAAATTTAGTAATAAATGCTTAATTGAATATGAAAGCTAAGTTAAATAAAAATTGTTTGCTTCACTTTGAATTTTTAAGTTTAATATATATTATTTTAAAAAATTTAAAAAAAATATAATAGATATAATAAAAAATATTATATAACTTTTAGTATATTTGCTGATGTCTTGAAATCCAGAGAATAGAATTTACAGTAATTGTGTAAATTTGGATGGAGAAAAGAGAGTTATTTTCTTTTATTCCTTTCTTTTTGTCTGCTAATGACGTCCAATGACCCCTCTTTGCTACAGTGTCACCCGTCTTTGTCACCCAGGCCCGTATGTACGAATACTCCAAAGGTCATCTCCATATCAGACGGCCATTTAATTCCCTGCGGTGCGCATGCGGACAGGGCTGCGAAGTGACCGGGTCTGATGTCTTTCCTCCTGTCATGTCACCGGGTTGGATTCTTCTTTGCGAGACCCGGGCTCGTGGGTGGCCCGGCTTATTCTCTGGGTCTGAGTCAAGTCCGAAGAGTGTTGGGCCGGCCTAACGAAACAGGCTTCTGGGAGTTTTGGGCCGGTTTCGCCTCTTTTAGGCTTGACCCCATCTGGGACGCACGAAACCCGGCAGTCATCAATTGTTAAGAAATCTTTCAAGAGATTCTTAATATATTTCATTTATATAAAGTTGAAATAAAAAACTAATTAACAAAAAAATTAAGAGTTAAATTAGATAGAAATAACAAATATATTTTATTTAAACAATTCATAAAACTGTGATTTCTTATTTACCTTGAATGTAATATAGCATCATAAAGGAAAAATAGGAACTTAAAGTGAATAATGAATATTTTATGATTTAATTCTTCTACACTTAATAATCTTAATAGAGAAGTATTATTATCTACCTATCTTTTACAAACTAGAATTCTCTAAAAAAAAAAATTTAACAATACACCGCATAAACTTTTGATCATAGTATTGCTCTTTAGAGTTTCAATACAATAATTTAATTTGGCAAAGTAACAATATTTTGGCATGCTCAATTGGATCATTTCTACGTCACTCGTTCGATGCACAAATTCAACACCACTCGCCTTTATCAAATGACATAACATTCCTTTGGTCACTTGATGGGACATACAATTCTACATTGCCCCTTTTTTTTTTTATCAACATTGATAGAACAAGTTTTGGACTATGAATCAAGTCACATTGGCAAAATAAGAAGTTATTATTGGAAATGAAACCGCATGATCCGAACCATAAAACAGTTCCTATAGAGACAAAAGTTTGTGTAGATGCACTTATTGAGCAATAATTCAACAAAGAGTTTCCTTTGATGCAAAAGTAACACCAAACGCAATAGTAATGTAAGATGTAAAATAATTGAATTGTGCAAGAATGTAGGAGTAGTTATCCAAAACGCACCAGAGAACTATCTCAAGGGTATCTATTTTAGTTCCTATAGAAATAAAACAACTAAGTGAAGACCCCAAATATGACAATAATGGAAATGCATTCATCCACTTTAAAGAAGAGACACAACAGGAGAAGGATGCGAGAAGAGAGTGGAGGAGACCCCAAATATGACAATAATGTAAATATATTACGTATTTTATTATTTAGTTTCTATAATTTTGAAAAACTTATCAATTTATTTCTTAAATTTTTAAAAAATTTACTAATTAGTCTTTTTATATTCGAAAAATTTTAGAGTTTTTTATAATATTTGAAAGTTAACATTAATAGAGAGATTAACTAGTAAATTTTTTAAAATGTTAGGAACACTTTAATATATTTTTTAAAATCAATAAACCAACTAATGAATTTCTTATATTATAAAGATTAAGTAGTAATTTTTCTTTATTAAATTTATTACATAACCATTATCAATTTTAATAGTTTGATAAGAGTTATTTTATTTTATAAAAAATAATAATTAAACACTATCATATTTTATAGATATACAGTAATTTTCACTCTAATTTAAGAAAATTTATTTTTTAAATTCTGGTATAAATATAGAGTTTTTTTTATTTGATTGGACAAAAACCCAATAATTGACCCCTGCACTTGCCCACAACTCTTCTTCTTCTTCTAGATTTTTTTTTTTACTACACAAAGTTACATTAATTCAATTAAGATATAAATAAAGATACTGATAATCAATGTAGCTAAACAAGTGAATATATATAATTAAAATTGATTCATTATTTATTTGTGCAGCCCACTGTAATACACCTCTGCACTTGCCATAACTTTTCTTCTTTTCTTTTCTTCTTTTCTTTTCTTTTTTTTTTTTTGAATTTATGACTATTGAATTAATTACATTTATCAATAAGAGATAATAGCAAATAATTTTAATCCATTCGTGTTTTAATA
This sequence comes from Manihot esculenta, assembly GCF_001659605.2. Lineage (NCBI taxonomy): Eukaryota > Viridiplantae > Streptophyta > Magnoliopsida > Malpighiales > Euphorbiaceae > Manihot > Manihot esculenta. The sequence continues at coordinate 35,897,829 of NC_035162.2, read as the reverse complement.
TATATATATTCCTACTTAAATTTATATATATCATATTATTAAATTAAAAAATTAAATTTAATGAAAATAATAGATCACCATATTAATTAGCACCATAAATTAATAGTTTAGTATAATTTAAAAAGAATAATTGTACGTTAAATAAAATCTAAACTTTTTAATTTTAATAATTATATTCTAAATTTTTCTTTATAAATATGCTCAAAATTAATTTTTTTTAATTTTAATATAATAGTTAAAAGGTTAATATCAATTTAATTAATTCAAAATGACTGATGTTATTAGAAGAAAATAAATAAGTCATAAATTAGACTAAAAGTAGCTATTTTCGATAAATTAAATTGATTGTTTAGCTAAGAGTCAATTGTCCGATCATCTCCCTCAATTCTGCTAAAGATGTCTCAATCGCAATAAATCGCACCTCTTGGTTATCTGTCATGGTTGAACTTTACTCTGATACAAATCTGATAAAGGACTAATTAGACTCCGTTAGAAAGTTTAACTAATATCATTTGGTTAAGATAATATAAGAGAAAATATAAGCTGAAAAGACGAACAGTATTATTGAAATTCTTCAAAAATTGAAAAAGTGAGTTTCTAATAGTCAACGGATGCTATTTATAATAGAGACAAAACCCTAATATGCAAAATTATGAAAATATCCAAAATATTTAAAAATAATTAAAATGCAAAATTGACCCCCTAAACAATAGAATTTCCATATCGAACTTTGTGACTAGGCCTATGGTGTTAGTCACACTTTTAAAAATCGTGCGCCTTGAAATTCCCTGTCCGAAAAGCTATTGTGAGTCTCCATCGGACGTCGGCAGCAAAAATTAGGTCCGGTCCAAGTCTGTCGTAAATTCCAAGGCTAGTTGCTCTATGTCACATTGATTTCCCTGTAAGATCAAAACCTTAATCCAAATGTTCTGTCCTAGCGAATTCATCAAATCTCATATTATTAACATCCTATAAATAGGTGTGTTGTACATACATTAAATATACTTTTTACTCTATAATACTCATTATAGTAGAGTATTTTTCATCAAACTAAAATGGTATCAGAGCAGGTTGTTAGATTTTTTTTCTTTCTTTTCTTCTCTTGCCTCGAAGAACCTCCTTTAGATCGAGAAAATGGAAAAAAGTAGCTCTGTTAGGTCGCAGAGCCAATAAGCTCTAACGAAAGACATCTCTAAGACAATCACCGACAACACCTTGACTTGCAAAAGTCTGATAATCTAGTGATGATTCTTGTCTCCGTTCAACTAAATGGCGTCAATTACAGAGGCTGGAATCGAGCGACGAAAATCTCTCTCAGAGCTAAGAATAAGCTCGCGTTCATGGAAGAAAAATTTGTTATACCAAAAGATGGATCTGAAGACTACGAGAAGTGGAGACGCTGCGATTTCATGGTAATATCGTGGATTCTCAACTCTATCTCAAATGATCTGGTTGGAAGCTTTCTCTACGCCACCACTGCTCGAAAACTTTGGATTGAATTGGAAGAACGGTATGGTAAGAGCAACGGGCCGATGATTTATCAAATTAAGCGGAGGATAGCAACAATCTTTCAAGAGAATCTCTCGATGACAACATACTACACTAAATTAAAACAACTATGGGATGAATTAGCAAATATTGTGCCGGTAGCTCCTCTCTTGAATTTCTCTTTCTTTTCCCCTTCTACTCTCTAACTATCTCCTTTCCCTTTGATGTTCCTTCACCTAGGTAAATTTATATCTTAGGGATTGAATAAATTGAAAATTAAAACTTTATAATTCAAATTCATGCATAAAAAAATGAGAAGATGTTATTTCCTACACATTTCTAAACTCCCCTATGATTTTCAAGCTTGGTGCATATGGAACCCTAAACTTTTCTTCTTTAATTCTTTCAATATATTGCTCTTTGGGTGAATTTTTGTTAAAAAAGAAGTTGATTTGCTGAGAGTTTGGCTTGGATATGGTGGTAGAAAGACAAAATAAGATTTTGGTTTTTCAATAGTGTAAGCTACGGCCATAAGGGAAGAAGACAACCATCTTTCATTTGCTTTGTCATTTCTTTCATGCATAGCTAAGTGACATATGGAGGGTTTTGGTGAAAATATGAAAAACATGAAGGATTAAACTGAATTATATCTTTAAACTTTTCATATTTACACTTTATCCTATTAAACTCTTTACCATGTTTCAATTTAGTTTTCAAACTTTCGATATTCATAGATTGACCTACTAAATTATACTTTTAATCTTTAGAAGTCCTTTTCACTTAAGTAAGCATGACGGATTTTAATAAACACCTCAAGCAAGTACGTCGGGAAACCCTAAGCACCTCCCGAAAATGACTCATTTCCGACTCGCTAATCATATTGTTTACTTTATTTCTGAATATGTCTATTTCTTTATTTGAGTTCTTTATAATTCAATTATTAGCAGCTTAGAGTTATGCTAGTACTTTCCCTAAATAGCTCAGGGTAAGCTAGCACTTCCCCTGATACCACTTGCTCTAATAGTGAAATAGGCTAACTCATACCTAGAGATGTCACTATTCTAACTATGGGTTTAAGAATGTTATAACAGTCCACTGTATCTCTATTACTCTTATAATCGCAGAGTTACTGACCTATTCGCTGACAATATCTCTTATCAAGCCGCCGGTCATATCGTCGCTGGATTATTAGGAAAATGTTATATTTATCTTCATCTTCTTATAATATAAAAGGAGAAGAATCACAGAGGTAAATGTAAGCTATTCTCTCACACTACTCAAGTTCTAAACAATTCATTATACTCGTCTTATCCTCCAATATACTAACTCGAGTATCAGAGTGGTTGCCATGGGCACCCACTATCTTACGCTCCCTTTCTTGTAGGTATAACTAATCACAACACAACTATGTTTTCTAACCACATCAACTCTATATTTTTTAGTTAGTAAATAATTTAAGTTTTAAAATTTTTTATAATACGAAGAAACCAATCAGTTGGTTCTTCAATTTTAAAAAATATATTAACATATTCCTAATATTTTAAAAAGTTTATAAATTAGTCTTTCTATTAATTTTAACCATTACGTATTTTATTATTTAATTTCTATGATTTTAAAAAATTTATTAATTGATTTCTTAAATTTTTAAAAAATTTATTAATTAATCTCTTTATATTCAGAGTTTTTAGACTTTTTTATAATATTTGAAAGTTAAAATTAATAGAGAAATTAATTAGTAAATTTTTTAAAATATTAGAAATGTTTTAATATATTTTTTAAAATCGATAGCTCAACTAATAAGTTTCTTATATTATAAAAATTAAGTTGGAATTTTTTCTTATTAAATTTATTACATAGCTATTATCAAATTTATAAGGGTTGTTTTATTTTTTAGAAAAAATAATTAAACACTATTATATTTTATAGATATACGGTAACTTTTACTTTAATTTAAGGAAAAATTTTTTTTTTTATTTGATTGGACAAAAACACAATAACTTGCCCACAACTCTTCTTCTTCTAGATTTTTAATTCAATTATAAGATACAAATAGTCATTATAGGATAAGGAAATGAATAAATAAAGATACTGATAATCAATGTAGCTAAACTATATATGTGGTCTTTAATAATTAAAACTGATTGATTTTTTATTTGTGGAGCCCACTATCAATAAGAGATAATGGCAAATAATTTTAATTCCATTCGTGTTTTAATATATATATTCCTACTTAAATTTATATATATCATATTATTAAATTAAAAAATTAAATTTAATGAAAATAATAGATCATCATATTAATTAGCACTATAAATTAATAATTTAATATAATTCAAAAAGAATAATTATACATTAAACAAAATTTAAATTTTTTAATTTTAATAATTATATTCTAAATTTTTCTATACAAATTTACTCAAAATTAGTTTTCTGGTTTAATATAATTTTTTAATTTTAATTTAGTTTACTTATAAATTCCAATTGACACATTTTTAAAAATTAATAACTTACTTTTTGATATCAATAAAGGTAATTTTTTGGGTTATTTAAGTCATAGTACTGCAGTGATATTAGTTTTAAGAAATCAAGAATACTATATTTTTATTTGTAAAATTAATTATACTTTTTCATATTCCGTCCGACAGAATTAAAAGTTAATATCAATTTAATTAACTCAAAATGACTGAGAATATTAAAAAAAATTATAAATTAAACTAAAAATAGCTATTTTTGATAAATTAAATTGATTATTATTTTAATTTTATTGTATAAATATGATAAATATGACTAATTTTTTAAATAAAGAGAACGTGATTCTTGAATTTTTAGAGGTAGTATCATTAATGCTCATAACCTATAATGATGCATAAATTATATTACCAATGCAAAAGGTGTTAGGAAGTAAGTTATCTATTTATAAAATATATCATTTAAAATTATAAATAAATTGAGTTAAAATTCAAAAATTAAACCTAACAAAATTAAAATTAATTTTGGATATTTGTTAAGAAAAAAAAGAAAATTTTAGAGTAATAATAGCTGAAATTGATAAAATTTAAATTATTTTATAATTATATTAAAATATTAATTTAAAAGGTTGACTAAATGATGCTAAAACGTTTTTATTAGATTTAATTATTTAACTTCATAATATAATATAAATAAATTTAGATATTTAGTATGCAATAGTATTAGTTAATTATTTATAATTTAAAATATATTTTATTAAAATGTGAATAATTCAAAATTAAGTAGTAATAATTAAACACTATCATCTTCCGTCTCGAACTCATTCAAGCAGCGATAATTCTCGGATCTTAGAGCTTTTTTGGTTAATAGGACGGTTAGGGTACGATCATCAAGGAGTGAAGGCATCCGAATCAGAACTAACACCCAGAGTCTTAAGACATGTTTATTTCATACATATAAATTTTTAAAATTAATTTATTTATTTGTGTTAAAATTATTAATTTAATATATTTAAAAAATATTTAATATAAAATTGTTATAAAATATTTTGATATAAATGGGAGATTAGAGAATTAAAGGTTATGGGATTAAAATTTATATGGTAGATTATATAATATAATGGACTTTTCTTCTTTTCTTTTATGATAATGGACTCATAACTTTTTTTTCTCTTTCCTTCTTCTCTTTTTCTTTTTTTTTTTCTTATGACTATTGAATTAATTACATTTATCAATAAGAGATAATAGCAAATAATTTTAATCCATTAATATATATATTCCTACTTAAATTTATATATACCATATTATTAAATTGAAAAATTAAATTTAATGAAAATAATAGATCATCATATTAATTAGCACCATAAATTAATAGTTTAGTATAATTCAAAAAAATAATTGTACGTAAAATAATTTCTAAACTTTTTAATTTTAATAATTATATTCTAAATTTTTCTTTATAAATATACTCAAAATTATTATTTTTTTAATTTTAATATAATAGTTAAAAGACTAATATCAATTTAATTAACTCAAAATAACTTAGGTTATTAGAAAAACATAAATAAGTCATAAATTAGACCAAAAGTAGCTATTTTTGATAAATTAAATTGATTGTTATTTTAATTTTATCATATAAATTTGATAAGTATGACTAATTTTCTAGATAAAGAGAATGTGATTCTTGATTTTTTAGAGGTAGTATCATTAATACTCATAATCTATAATGATGCATAAATTATATTATCAATTCATAAAATATATCATTTAAAATTATAAATAAATTGAATTAAAATTAAAAAATTAAACCTAATAAAATTAAAACTAATTTTGGATATTTATTAAGAAAAAAAATAAAGTTTAGAGTAATAATTGATCAAATTGATAAAATTAAAATTTTTTTATAATTATATTAAAATATTAATTTAAAATATTAACTAGAAAATAATGAGATGTTTTTATTAAAATTAATTATTTAACTTAATAATATAGATAAATTTAAATAATTAGTATACGATGTATTAATTAATTTTTTATAATTTGAGATATATTTCATTAAAATGAGAATAATTCAAGATTTTTTTAAACATATTTCTAACAATATTGATCAAAATTAATAGCCGTTAACTACCATTATTGGCAAGATATTGATACCAATTTGAAACTATAAGGAAAGAGAGAAAAATTGCTGAGAGTTGATGAGAGAAGACAATTTTAGGTTTTCAACTTTTTCTCTATTATTTGACCAAGTTTTTTAATGGAAAGTAAATAGAAATTAAATGAAAGGATTAAATTATTAATCAACTAAAAAATAAGGAATGTTTTAATGAGTTTGGAAAAATATAAGATTAATTTGTAAATAATGATAATATTTAAAGATAAAATTGTAAATTTTTTTATTTTTAAAAATAATATTATAAAAAATTAATTTTTCATAATTAAAATTTTACATTTAAATTAAAATAAAAAATTTAATTATTTTGAAATAGTAATAAAATTTTAGTATAATTAACTATCAATCTCTATATTTTTAAAATCAGGCAATTAAACTTTTTTATAATTAGTTCTTCTTGAATTAAAAATTTTTCTATTCATAATTAAATATAGATAAATATTTCATTTTAAAAAAAAATTATAATTTAATCTCTGAATTTTAGTATAATTAATAAATTAATCCTTATATTTTTAAAATCGATCCTTTAAAGTCCTCTATATTTAATTCACACAAAACCACATTTATTCCATCTATTGTAAATATTAGTTTAAAGCCAATAGGTGATTAAACTCTTGAAAATAATTTTTTTTCTTAAAATACTTTTTATAAAAATTTACAATATATTTTTCTTAAAATACTTTTAAAAAATTTACAATAGCCAATTGTGTGTTTAATAAATTTTGATATGATTAACTGTGTTAATGTAGTCTTATTTAACCGTGTTCAACTTTATGTTTTGAGGACATGTTAAAATTTTTTTTGCAATACTTAGCTAGTAGAATTAATGTAATACTTAGCTATTAGAATTAATATAGGAATTAATTAATAAATTTTTTAAAATATTAGAAATGTTATAATATATTTTTTAAAATAAATATTTTTATAATATAAAAATTAAATAATAATTTCTATTTAAAAAAAAACACCTATATATTTATTTCAACATTACTTAAAATAATAGATGAAATTATCTCTGAATGTTGACTCTATTAATTAATCATTAATGTAAAAATATATAACTCACAAAATACTGATTAATGACTTGACAATCAAATATGAATAATAATTTATCGATTAACATTAATTTATTTAATATTTTAATGATCGGGATAACTTAACAATTTAATAATCAATTAACGACTTAATAATCGATCTATTAATTTAATGATTTGATGATTAATTTGATAATTATTAATTGTGTTGTATTATTTTAAATATTATTTTGTAAATGAGTTTTATTAATTAGGAAGATATTATTTTAATTTGAATTATTTAAAAATACTTGTGTGTTTTTTTTTTTTTTTTTTGACTTCTAAACTGTGCATTTCACTAGACAGATTTCTAAGCTTAGTATAATACAAGACTGATTCATATAAATATATTTGAGGTATTAACAATTAAACAACCTACACTATTAATTACATTAATTTATTATTTGTGGTTTTGGTAATAGAAGAAACACCGACAGAAAAAAACAGAGGAATCAATTGTGTGGAGCCCATATGATAATTGAGCTATAACTTCTTGACTTGCTCTTCTGCTTCAGAGTGTATTCAATTTGGCTTTAATTCTCAGTACAAGTTGGATAAGATCAGCTCAACAGCCAACTAAGTAGGGATAAATATTAATTTCAAATTGAATTAAATTAAATTAAAATCAATTAAACTAGAATAAAAATAAAATAAGAGTAGTAAATTTTATTTTAAATTATTAAATTTTAATTTTTTGTATTTATATAAAAGCTTCTAGAGTTAAATCTAGAACATCATATTTTACCTCTCTCCTTCTTTTCTCTCTTGATGCCGCCCCTTTTTCTCCATTGTTTTTCTTTTTTTTAATTATTATAATTTTATTATGGTTTTTAGAGGGTAAAATAATTATTTTTAGTTAAAAGTTAAATTAAATTGAGACTTACATATTGATAGAACCATACAAATAAAGCTCATGTACTGAAAACTCTTAACATCCATTTTGCAGAAAGACCCAATTTCAATTTGGTAGCTCCAACATTAACTTCTCTAGACAAATCCGGTCGTCCAAGCATTATCTACGTCACCGGAAGTAAAAAAAAAAAAAAAAAAAAAAAAAAAAAAAAAAAAAAAAAAAAAAAAAAAAAAAGGAGTAAGATTTACTCCCTATTGTAGTTAAGACAGTCATAGACAACCAAAATGGAGGACAGGAGATGAAGAATCAACCAAAAAATTCAAATTAATCACCATTGCCACAAGGGGAGTTCCGAATTCAATCAATACTATGCATGCATCTAAGGATTAGCGTGGATAACACCGCCACAACCAATTATTAGCCAATTAGTTAAATATGTTACCTTTGAAAATATATATACTTACAAGTGGAGAGGGCAATTTATTGTCGAATTAAGAAAAGATATTCTCGGACTCGAAAGAGGCAAAGAAGATCTCCTATTAAAACAAAAAAAAAACAAACTCGATTAAACTAAAAAGAAAAACTACACCACCACAACCAAGAGAAATTTAATTGATTTAGTTTGTGAAGTTGAGGATTAGGGATGGCAGGCGGGCGGGTTTTCACAGGTACCCGATCCGCCCAAACCCTATTAAGACGGATTTGGGTATTTACAAAACGGATTTGGGCGGATTCGGGTTTGAAAAATTTTACCCGTCTCGGATTCGGGTAGTGTTCGGGATTAGGTGATCGGATACCCGTTACCCGAACTCGTTTAGCTATACTAACCCTAATTCCTTATCCCAAATTCATTTTCTCATTTTACTCGAGCTTCTCTCTCTCGGCGTCTCTCTCCCCCCTTCCCTTCCCATAATTTCCCATCGACGCCTCTCCCCCACTTCACTGACGACTGCCGACAGCTCAATCGGCACCGACGACATCTGCTTCCTCTCCCCAGTCAGCGATATCTCCTTCTCTCTCCAGTCGGAGATATCTCCCACTTCCCAGTCAACGCATCTCTCCCCCACTTCACTTGACGAGTGCCGGCAGTTCAGTCGGCACCGGCAACGTCTCCTTTCTCTCTCCAGTTGACGATAAATCTTCTCTCTCTCCGGTCAGCGATATCTCCTTCTCTCTCTCCAGTGTGGCGACATCTCCCACTTCCCAGTCGGAGACAACTCTTTAAGTTGTGAGGTTATATACTTTAATTCTCTTAATCTTATTTCTATTTTCTGTTAATTTCTGATTTTGAGGAATACCACTTCCATTGTTATTTTCTTGAGAATTCAAGAGATCTATTGAATCTCTTGGAAAAACAACATACAGTTAATTAATTTAATTAAATCTGTAATTATTTAATTGAATTAATAACAAGTAGTAATTAACATATTAGTTTATGTTAAGAAATTGATAGATTTTATTTAAATAAATCGCGTATTTTTATTGATCAAGTTTGAGTTCTTCTCTCTTAATGCAGTTGACTAATTAAATCTATACGTGTGTTGGGGTTGTTAATTAATTAGGAATTAATTTAAATGCGAAGCGGATTAATTTATTCATAAAAAAGAATTGGTGAGATTTGTGTATTTAACTACTATAACCAAAAAATAGTTAATAATATGAATTATTTTTCTAACTAATGGTAGACTGCAAAACACCTCAATTTGATTACTTTCAGCAGAAAGTTTTAATTAATTATTTGTTTCTCAATTTTCAATTGCATTATTTTTTTTTCTTTTAAGTTTATTTTTATTGGCTTGTCCAAGGCAAAATCATTTTCATAAAAAATTTTCTTCTTCTTATTTTTTTGTATTAAACCATTCTTCTATTCCAATTGATCATCTAAATTAAACAGAATTAAGATTTCTGTGGGATCGATACTCACTTACCTCATCTACAAGTTCTTATCAATCAAGAAAAGACTCTGACAAGACAGAATGGTGTTCCTCACTGCCTTGCTGATATCCATCTTTTGAAGGGACGCAACCTTCGTCAAAAGGAAAGCTAAAGCCTTGTCCTTATCCCTCCTCAACTAGACCTGATCCTTCCTCAGTTCCACCCACAGGTTTCAGTTCGTGTTGAGGCGCCCAAAACCCCTAGACGTCAGATGTTGGAGGACAAAAAACTTATTTTTTTTTACCAGTTTAATGAAGAAGATATCCGGTCGAACATCATCTGGCATTTGCGTCGAATAAAAAATCAGAAACCTACATTTTTGTGGGTACCCAACTAGTACAAAAGATAGACGAACCGAAAAGCCACCAAGATTCTCCAACTATTAGAATGCAACTACGCAACTGAAAGCTTATGGAACCGTAAGACATCAACAAAAAATGGATCTATGGAAAATCGAAGACTCGCCTTTAACTACTCCTCGAAGACCATAATAGTATCCTCTTCAGGAATCAAGTCATTCACACAAACGCATGTTGTAATGGTCAGCTGCCTGCTTGGAGCTTCCGTCCCACAGTCCGATTATAGAAAATTGGAATTGTATATAATAGTTAGCACGAAACTACTAAACAACTTGGGTTAATTATTTTGGGTCAAGTGAAAAGTGGATCCAAAAGTTATTTGAGCCGGTTTGGGCCCGACTATTTCAACCGGTTGATGATTTATCAAATTAAGCAGAGGATAGCAATAATCTTTCAAAAGAATCTCTCGGTGACAACATACTACACTAAATTAAAACAAATATTGGATGAATTATCAAATATTGTGCCGGTAGCTCCTTTCTTGAATTTCTCTTTCTTTTCCACTTCTACTCTCTAGCTATCTCCTTTCCTTTTGATGTTCCTTCACCTAGGTAAATTTATATCTTAGGGAAGGATTTGAAGAAATTGAAAATTAAAACTTTATAATTCAAATTCATGCATAAAGAAACGAGAAGATGCTATTTCCTGCATATTTCTAAACTCACCTATGATTTTCAAGCTTGGTGCATATGGAATCCTAAACTTTTCTTTTTCAATTGTTTCAATATATGGCTCTTTCTTTAACTCTTGATCTTAGGGTGAATTTTTGTTTAAAAAAAAAGTTGATTTGGTGAGAGTTTGGCTTGGATATGATGGAAGAAAGACAAAACAAGATTTTGGTTTTTCAATGGTGTAAGCTACGACCATAAGGTGGGTTGAAGAAGACAACCCATCTTTCATTTGCTTTGTCATTTCTTTCATGCATAGCTAGGTGACACATGGAGGGTTTAGGTGAAGAGGTAAAAAATATGAAGGACTAAACTAAATTTTATCTTTAAACTTTCCATATTCACACTTTAACCTACTAAACTCTTTACCATGTTTCAATTTAGTTTTCAAACTTTCGATGTTCATAGATTGACCTACTAAATTATTTTTTAGTCTTTAGAAGTCCTTTTCACTTAAGTAAGTATGACGGATTTTAATAAACACCTCAAACAAGTACGTCAAGAAAACCTTAAGCACCTTCTGAAAGTGACTCGTTTCCGACTCGCTAATCATACTGTCTACTTTATTTATGAATATGTCTGTTTCTTTATTTGAGTTTTCTATAATTCAATTATTAGCAGTTTAGAGTTATGATAGCACTTCCCCTAAATAGCTCGGGGTAAGCTAGCACCTCCCCTAATGCCACTTGCTCTAATAGTGAAATAGCCTAACCCATACCTGGTGATGTCACTGCTCTAATTATGGGACTCGTTTCCGACTCGCTAATCATACTGTCTACTTTATTTCTGAATATATATGTTTCTTTATTTGAGTTTTCTATGATTCAGTTATTAGACGTTTAGAGTTATGATAGCACTTCCGTTAAATAACCCGGGGTAAGCTAGTACCTCTCCCTAATGCCACTTGCTCCAATAGTGAAATAACTTAACCCATACCTAGTGATGTCACTACTCTAACTATGAGTTTAAAGATATTACAAGAGTCCACTGTATCTCTATTACGCCTGTAATCGCGGAATTACCGACCTATTCGCTGACAATATCTCTTATCAAGCAGCCGGCCACATCGTCGCTAGATTATCAGGAAAATGTTATATTTATCTCTATTTTCTTACAGTATAAAAGGAGAAAAATCACAGAAAAGATAAGCTATTATCTCATACTACTCAAGTTCTAAACAATTCATTATACTCACTTTATCATCCAATATACTAACTTGAGTATCAGAGTGGCTGTCATGGGCACCCACCATCTCACGCTCTCTTTCCTGCAGGTCTAACTAATCATAGTACAACTCTATTTTTTAACCTCATCAACTCTATATTTTTTAGTTAGTAAATAATTTAAGTTTTAAAATTTTATTTAGTTAACTATTAATCGAAAAAATTAATTTGAATTGAAAAAAATAAATTATTATAAATATTAAAACTATAAAAAAAATAAAATTATTATAGTCTAACATTAACATTTAACAAAATAATTATTTTATTAATGATATGCAACTTTAAAAACTAACTTGTTTCATATTTTATATCATTATTGCATTAAGTATTTTTTTCAATCATATTAATATAAGTAATTTATTTAAGTATTTGTATTTGTATTACTTTTAATTTCATACATCTACAAATTTAATAAAGACGTATATAAATTTTTAAAATTAATTTATTTATTTGTATTAAAATTATTAATTTAATATATTTAAAAAATATTTAATATAAAATTATTATAAAATATTTTGATATAAATTAAATATTAGAGAATTAAAGGTTATGGATTTAAAATTTATATAGTAGATTATACTGCAAATTAAATATGCAATTTTTAATATAATAATTATTTTATTAATAAAATAAAAATTTAAAGGCTAAATTATTTGGTAACTAAAAAGATTGTAAGTTTTAAGTTTTTAAATATTATATACATAAAATATTGTCCATACAGTACTTCAAACGTCCGGTAAGAATAGTATATTTAATTTTTATTTTTATATATTATATATATATATTTAATAATATTATTATTATATAAAATAATACTACTCTTACCACATTTTAAAAGCGTGGCAAGAGTAATGATAATTATTAAATAAAAAATTGCTACTTAGTGATATAAAGAAATTAATTGGTTTATTTTTTAATTTTAAAAAATATATTAAAATATTTTAAATATTTTAAAAAATTTATAAATTAATTCTTTTATTAATTTTTATCATTATATATTTTACTATTTAATTTTTATAATTTTAAAAAATTTATTAATTAATTTCTTAAATTTTTAAAAAATTTACTAATTAATCTCTTTGTATTTAATTTTTTTATAATATTTAAAAAATAAAATTAACAAAAAATTTATTACAGTAGAGCCCACTGTAATAGACCTCTGCACTTGCCATAACCTTTCTTCTTTTCTTTTATGATAATGGACTCATAATTTTTTTTTCCTTCTCTTCTTTTCTTTTCCTTTTTTTTTTCTTTTGAATTTATGACTATTGAATTAATTACATTTATCAATAAGAGATAATAGCAAATAATTTTAATCCATTCGTGTTTTAATATATATATATATATATTCCTACTTAAATTTATATATATCATATTATTAAATTTAACGAAAATAATAGATCATCATATTAATTAATACCATAAATTAATAGTTTAGTATAATTCAAAAAAATAATTGGATGTAAAATAAAATTTAAACTTTTTAATTTTAATAATTATATTCTAAATTTTAATTTATAAATATACTCAAATTTAATTTTTTTTTAATTTTAATATAATAGTTAAAAGGCTAATATCAATTTAATTAACTCAAAATGATTGAGATTATTAGAAGAAAATAAATAAGTTATAAATTAGACTAAAAGTAGCTATTTTCGATAAATTAAATTAATTGTTATTTTAATTTTATCATATAGATTTTATTAGTATGTACAACAATTGTTTGCAAAAATAGTATGTATGTGTTAGCTAATCAAATTCTCACTTCTTAGAATACTTACATTACATGTATTCTCTTCTTAATCTTGACATTGTTGTCCTTGAATATTTTGGATGATGTATAGAAGAATGTTAGAGAATATTGAATTATCAACACAGAGGTGATGCCAAACACAAAAGTCATGTCAAAGATAGATCGTGAAATGGCTTCTTTACGTAAGATATTGCTTTTCTAGATAAGGAAAATGTGATTCTTGATTTTTTAGAGGTAACATCATTAATATTCATAATCTATAATGATACATAAATTATATTATCAATGCAAAAAGTGTTAGGAAGTAAGTTATCTATTCATAAAATATATCATTTAAAATTATAAATAAATTGAATCAAAATTAAAAAATTAAACCTAACAAAATTAAAACAAATTTTGGATATTTATTAAGAAAAAAAATAAAGTTTAGAGTAATAATTGTTCAAATTGGTAAAATTAAAATTTTTTTTATAATTATATTAAAATATTAATTTAAAATATTGACTAGAAAATAATGAGATGTTTCTATTAAATTTAATTATTTAACTTAATAATATAGATAAATTTAAATAATTAGTATACTATGTATTAATTAATTTTTTATAATTTGAGATATATTTCATTAAAATGAGAATAATTCAAGATTTTTTTAAACATGTTTCTAACAATATTGATCAAAATTAATAGCCGTTAACTACCAATTTGGAACTTAGGAAAGAGAGAAAAATTGCTGAGAGTTGGTGAGAGAAGACAATTTTAGGTTTTCAACTTTTTCTCTATTATTTGATCAAATTTTTTAATGGAAAGTAAATTGAAATTAAATGAAAGGATTAAATTATTAATCGAACAAAAATAAGGAATGTTTTAATGAGTTTAGAAAAATATAAGATTAATTTGTAAATAATGATAATATTTAAAGATAAAATTGTAATTTTTTTATTTTTAAAAATAATATTATCAAAAAATTAATTTTTCATAATTAAAATTTTACATTTAAATTAAAATAAAAAATTTAAATTATTTTGAAATAGTAGTAACAAAAAAAGGAGACATGCTTTTTTTTTTTTCTATTTTGAGCATAAGATAAAATAAAGAGTGGATAATAAAGATATTTTTAAAAGGATAATAAAGATATTTTTCTAAATCTTTTATGGTTTTAATTTTAAAAGGGATAATAAAGATATTTTTATATTTTTATGCGACAAATAATAAATAGAATAAATAAAATTTGGACAGACTAATTATATAAAAATTTATGTATTTAATTGTAAAAATATATGAATCAATCTATTAATTATATTAAAATTTAAGCACTAAATTATTATTTATTTTTTAAAAATGATAATAAAAATATTTTCACGCTTTCAACCGCAAGAAATCGATAGAAGGATTAAAGTTTGGATCTACTAATTATAGAAAGATTTAAATATTTAATTTAAAATATATAGAAATCAATCTGTTAGTCATATTAAATTTAAATATTAAAGTGTAATTTATTAATAATTAAAAGAAAAATATAAAATTTTAATGTAGTACTGCCCCTACATAGGACTACATGCACCGGCATCCATTTTTTATTATTCATAATAAAAGCATATCTATCAATCCAATTATACGCAATCAATCATTCACTGAAAATTAATCATAGTAAATATATTTGTTATTCACTCTCAGTCAGTCTGCAATTTAGGAATAACTCCACGTATTTATTATAATTATATTATGCACTATAAAAGTGCGTCACATCACAATGGGTAAAAGTCCTTTTTCATAATTGGGTAAAATTTTTTCTACAATAAAAAAGCTCCTCACTATAATAGACAAAATTTTATTTTCAACTAAATAAAGTCAAATAATCTATTAACTATACTTTTAAGACTCTTTCATTCTTATTTAATTTTAGGAATAATACATGAATAAAAAATCTATCCTTTATAATTTTCTATCCGTAAAGAAATATATCTTTCACAAAAGAGTATCTTATAACTCTATCTCATTAGAGTTATAAGTAAGAAATATCACAATAATAAAATCAATCTAAAAATTAAAAATAAATAAATAAATATTATAATTAATTCAAAAAAATTAAGAAAAATAATAAAAAACTTAAACTTTATATATCTTGTAATTATACCCTAATTTTTGTAATAATTATATTTTGCCGTGAATGGGGTAATTAAAGGCTGTTAATTGTAATTTTATTTACTGCTCTTTGAATAACGATGGAGAAATCTTGCTCAATGCTCTCTAAAAACAAAAATTCTGCTCTTTTTTTTTTCTCAAAAAACTATCCTTTATCCAAACAGTTTGATGGAAAAATAAAAAGTTTGCCCTTAATTTATTTTTCTAATAGACTATTTTGTCGTGGATATCGGACTACCTCCTGTATATCTCAGATGACCTCCTGTATTTGTGTGGAATAAAAAAAGCATCTATCGTGAAATATGAAAATATTCAGGTATTTAAATTCTTATAGAACATACTGCAATTCTATATAATTTTTAAATTTTGAATTATATGTATGGTTGGCAGAAAATAAGTTATTATAAATGAACTATGTGATATAAGATCAATATTTAATTGTATAATTTAATTATTTTAATCATGAAAAATTTATGATTTTCCAACAAAAATATATTAAAACTGAGAAAGCTTAAATTTTTTTGCTATTATAATTATTATTTGTAATTTACATAGCCTTCACCATTAGGCTACAAACAATAAGATGCAAATAATTATTGTAAGAGCGGTAAAATTAGCCTTTATAATCTTTACAACTAAAGTGATTGTTTGTAGAAAATAAAGCTGTTTATAATAATTGAGTTTTATCTATTTTTCTTTTCTTTTAAAAAAACGGCATACCATTTTTTGTTAAAAAGAAAGTTATGTTGAATTTGCTTCACTATAATTAGGGCAAGAAGATGGTGACAAAAAAGTAAAAACCAATCGTTATTAAAATATAGCTTTCGTTAAATCATAAAAAGTAAATTATAATTTATTAGCGATATTTAACGGTATTAGTAAAAAAATTATTAATCAAATAAAATTTAATAGAATAAATTTAAAAATATAAGAATTAAAAAATTATTTTATTAATCATACAAAACTTAATAGAATAAATTTAAAAATACAAGAATTAAAATATAAGTTTCATTAAATAATAATAAGTAAATTATAATTTATCAGTGAAATTTAATGGTATTAATGAAAAATCTCACTTTGTTAAGTGCATGAAAGTACAAGATAATTTTATTATAAATTAAAATGTAGAATTTTATTTTCAAACCACAAAACAGTTTTTTATAATTATCCCTAAAAAAAATATTAGCAACAGTCACTTATGTAATTATTTACCGCTTTCCATTTTATTGGTTGAAATATATTTATTATTATTTTTTCTCAACTCAATTAATTATTAATTATTATACATTTCAACTAATAAGAGATAGAATGTTGAACAATCACCTTAATTGACTAGAGCTGAATATTCAGTTAGTTTACTTTAAAATTAAACTGAATTAAAAAAATTGAATCGAATTATTAAAATTTTATAAATCGAATCAAACTAATCAAAATAAATAACTGAATTGAATCAAATTAAACTTTTTTTGTTCAATTCAGTTTGATTATTCGGTCTCTTCATTGAACTGAAATAATCGTACTTAAGAAATTATCAAATTCAGAAAATGCAACCAGCAACTAACAAATCAAATATAAAATTTCAAAGATCTAAATAATTACAAATTAAGAATTACAAATGTTCATTTTTGTTACAAATGTAATAAAAATTCAATAAATTTATTATAAATCAAGATCACAAGAACTCAGATTCAAAATTACATATGAAGATGAATGAAGAATTAAAAGAGTGCGACAATAATAGCAAAATAAAGGATAAGGGGATATGAAGATGAATGAAGGACCAAAAGAGTGCGACAATGATAGCAAAATGAAGGATAAGGGGAGAACAGGATGAATTTGCGTCTGGCTTTGAAACCCCTGATAAAACAACGTTGGTCAAGAGGAGAGTAACAAATGAGGGAGAGCAGCGGGCAAGGACAATAGAAAAGAGCGACGGTCTAGAGGGAGAGAGGCAGTGAGAGGGAGAGTGATGGTGAGAGGGAGAGAGGCGACAAAGGAAGAAAAATATTAAGTTATCAGAGATCGAGAATTTAGAGAAGAGAAAAAAGAGAAAGACGATGAAAATAAAAATATAGTTCGGATCATTCCAATTAAAATAAATGGTTAAAATCCTCCGATATTAAGTTAATGAAAAAAATAAAAGATACATTACAATCCTAAGCATCAAAGATTTCATAAAAGTCAAGATCTTTGAATGTCTAAAATGAACATTTTCCACCACACTATATACTTATCAATTATAAAGACATATAAGAGTATATAATAGAGTGATTTGGTTCAGTTAAAATGAATTTTCATTTTTCAAAATTGAATCAAACTGGTTTAATTTATTTTTTTAAAAGTAAAGGGAACCAAATTTTTAATAAATCAAATTAAAAATTTATTTCGATTCGATATGTTATTTCGATTAAAATTTAATTCCGCTCACTCTCGCTAGCATTTCTCGATAATAGTCTTTTATTTTTTTATGAGATATTACTGATGTGTCTATCATACTTTATATTAGTTATTTTTTTTCATTTTTATTTTTTCAATCCTATAATTTTTATTTATATTTTTTTTAGCTATTGTAAAATTATTGTTATTTTTTTATTATAATAATATATTTATTAACTATTATAGATCTATTTAATTTTATTTTATTTTTTAAAAAATTTTCAAAATTATTTTTTAATATTTAATTAAATTAATATTTTTAAAATAGATATAATTAAAAAAATTGATAAAAATATTTTTTTTAATATGCCTGACAAAATAAATAGGAAGTATTTTTTTTTTCTTATGTATCTTGCATCAGTTAAGGGCTTTGCTGATGTGGTAGTCAACCTCTTTTCAAAAGAGCATTTTACTTTTTTACTAGTTTACCTTAGATTTGTCCAAGTTTTTTTTTGTTGGAAGATTTATCCAAATTTAATAAACTTTCATAGGAGTATGAATTAATTATGTTTATATAGCCTTAATTGTGTTTAACTTTCTGTTCAGAGAATATTTTAAATTTTTTTATATTTAACGATTAAAATTAATTAATAAATATTTTAAAATATTAAAAATATTATAATATATTTTTTAAAATAAATATTTTTATAATATAAAAATTAAATAATAATTTCTATTTAAAAATTTACCAATATATTATTTTAATATTAATGTAGGAGAATATAAATTATGAAATGTTGATTAAATGATTAACCGATTGAGGATTTAATAACAGACTTATTAATCTGATGACCTGACAATTGATTTGATGATCATTCAATGAAATGTATTATTTTGTAAGTGAAATTTATTAATTAGGATGATATTATTTTAATTTGAGTTATTTAAAAATACTGTGCATTGGACGAGATAAGTTTCAAGGCTTAATATAAATACCTTTAATACAAGACTGATTCATATAAATACCTACTCTATTAATTACATTAATTTATTGTTTGTGGTAATAGAAGAAACACCCACAGAAAAAAACATAGGACCCATTTTTTTCCATGGAAAAGGACTGAGGAAACAATTGGGTGGAGCCCATATGATAATTGAGCTCAGCATATTGACTATAACTTCTTGACTTAGCTCTTCTGCTTCTCACTGCATTCAATTTGGCTTTAATTCTCAGTAGAAATCAACCGATCATTTTGCTCTCTGTCCGCTCTGCATACTCCGATTGCTGTTCAACTGCTGAAGGTAACAAGTTTCTTTTAAATGAAGTACTTAATTCCATAATTTCTTTGCTAATGTTTGTCTGTTTATTCAGATTTTTTATTTATTTATTTGGTTACATTTTATGTCATTTTTTATGGTAGATTTGCAAAAAAAAAATCCTTTTGATTTTTTATTATTTCTCAGTTATTTATTTATTTTCTTTTACCTTAGATCTGTTACTGATAAAAGAGGTTCTTTTTGTGTGTCTCTCGTTATATTATGTTTTTATTTAAAAATCTGTACTCAGAAATCTTTACTCGCAAAAATTACTTTACAGTTCGGTTTTTATTTTTCATTTTTTTTTAATTATTTTCAATAGTAATCAACTGATCATATTGCTCCATCTGTCTCTCTCTTTACATGCTTTGATAATGCTAAAGGTAACAACTTTCCTTTTATTTTTTTACTACTCAGTTTCTTTGATACTTTGTTTTTTTTTTTTCATATTAATTTGCTTTGATACCGTTTCTTCAATTATGTACGTTGTCTCTCTTTAGTGGTAATCAGCTGATCATCTTGTTGGATCTGTCTCTCTTTGATTGCTAAAGGTAACAAGATCTCCTTTATTTTTATCACTCAATTCCATAGTATCTTTGTATCATTTTTAAGATAGACTTATTTTAGGATTCTTTTGCTTTTTATTTCTCAATTAAAAAAAGTGGGTTTTGCATTTGATTTTAATATTAATTTTTTTTAAAAACTTTTTTCTCAGTAAAAAAAAAAAATCCTTTCATTTGTCTCACATTATTTGTTGTTTTTATTTAAAATGTATACCTAGAAATCTCTATTCTGTCATTTTACTTACTTGTTATTTGCAAATTACTTAATAGTTTGTTTTACATTGCACATTTGATTTTGTATGACCGTTAATTGTTTATTTTCTTTGCTTATCTTAGGCAGTCAACTCTATTCATTTTCACCTCTCGTTTTATTCTAGTAACTTGTAGCTGTTATTCTCTAAAAAAAAAAAAAAAAGCAGCAAATGGAGATTGCAAAGTTAGTGGTGGGTCCCATTGTATCCAAAGTTTTCGAACGGTTGGTTAATCCTGTTGTGCGTCAGATCAAATATGTATTCAACTACAGTGCCAACATCCACAATCTCGAAGAAGAAGTTCAAAAGCTCAGTGATGCTAAACAAAGGGTTAAGCACACTGTGGAGGTGGCTGGGCGGAATCCACTAGAACAAATTGAACCTGATGTTCAGAAGTGGTTGGCTAAGGTGGATAGTGTCGCTGAAGATGCAGATAAAATTCTTCTTCAACATAAAGATGGAGGAAAAAGGAGGTGCTTCATGGGATTGTGTCCAAATTTGATCAGGCGCCACCAGATTAGTCGAAAAGCCAGTAAAGAAATACCAATCATTGTTGGAGCCCGAGAAGGGGGAAATTTTCCCAGAGTTTCCTACCGTGCTCCACCACAGGGCATAGTGGCAGTCAAAGAGTGTGAAGCCTTTGAATCAAGAACCTCTGTTGTAGATGAAATCTTGAATACTTTAAAAGATGCTGACTTCAATCTCATTGGAGTGTACGGAATGGGAGGCGTGGGTAAAACCACACTTGTGAAACACATTGCCACTCTGGTCAGGGAACTCGGAATCTTCAAATTGGTGGTTATAGCAACTGTCACCCACAGTGTGGTTTTGACAAGTGTTCAGCAAGAAATTGCAGAATGGCTAGACTTCGAACTTGGTGCAGTCTCTATTGCGGTACGAGCAGCTCGATTGAGTGAGCGAATAAAAAAGGAAGAGAAAATTCTAATAATTCTTGATGATATATGGGCAGCAATCAAACTAGATGAGATAGGAATTCCTTATGGCACTGATCATAATGGAAGCAAGATACTTATGACGTCCAGAAAGCGATCTGTATTGTCGGAAATGGGTGTACAGAGAGATTTCAGGCTTGAAGTTTTAGAGCATCAAGAGGCATGGAATCTATTTGAGAAGAAGGTGGGAGACCTTAAAGATTCCAACTTACAATCTATAGCTATGGAAGTAGCAAAGAGATGTGCAGGCTTGCCCATTTTAATTGTGACAGTAGCGACGGCATTGAAAAACAAGCAGTTGTTTGAATGGAAGGATACATTGGAAAGTCTTAAAAAATTTGATGGCAAGGGATATGAAGAGATAATTTACTCAGCCCTAGAGTTGAGTTACAACTATTTGAGAAATGAGGAGAAGTCTTTGTTCCTACTTTTAGGACAACTCCGACCTATTGTGCTCATCCAAGACTTGTTGAAATATGTAGTGGGGTTGGGCTTGTATAATGAACTCATCACAGTAGAAGCAACAAGAAATAGACTGCTTAAAGTAATAAGTGATCTAAAGCTGTCTTGTTTGTTACTTGAAGATGATGACCGTAAGCGAGTCAAATTGCATGATGTGGTTCACAACTTTGCAGCCTCATTTGCATCCAACCATCATCAAGTGCTCACTGCAGCAAATAAAATTGAGTTGAAAAAATGGCCGAACGAGGACTTCTTTGAGCAGTGCACATCAATCTCTTTGCCATATTGCAAAATCCCTAAGCTCCCTGAAGTATTTGAATGCCCAAAGCTCAAATCATTTTTGTTGTTCAATCAAGATCCCTCACTTAAAATCTCAGGGAATTTATTCAGTAAAATGAAAGAACTCAAAGTCTTGGATTTGACGGAAATAAATTTGTCACCACTGCCTTCGTCACTTCAATCTCTTGAGAACCTCCAAACATTATGTTTGGATTTCTGTGATTTGGAGGACATAGCTGCAATTGGAGAGCTAAAACAGCTACAAGTTCTCAGCTTGATGGGATCTAAAATTATTCGATTGCCGAATGAAGTAAGAAATTTGACTTGTTTGCGACTTTTGGATTTGAGTAGATGTCAAAGACTTAAAGTGATTCCGCCAAATGTCCTATCAACACTAGCCCAATTGGAGGAATTATACTTGGGGGGAAGCCTTGTGCAATGGGAGGGTGAAGGGCATGATGAAGGAAGCAACAAAGCTAACTTGTCTGAATTGAAGCTTTTGTCAAAATTGTCCACTCTAGATATACATATCATAGATGCAAATATCATGCCTAAAGATATATTTTCTGAAAAATTGGAAAGTTTTAGAGTATTCATTGGAGATGGGTGGGATTGGGCTAATGAGTATGAGACCTCAAGATCATTGAAACTCAAGCTGAATAGAAGCGCCTTGTTGGAGAGAGTAAAAGTGTTGCTGATGAAAACCGAAAGTCTATATTTGGACGACTTGAAGGGCGTGAGAAGTGTTCTCTATGAATTAGATGATCAAGGCTTTCCTGAGTTAAAGCATCTTCATGTTCAAAATAGCCTTGATATTCAATATATCATAGACTGGATGAAAATGAACTATTTCACTGCTTTTCCCAAGTTGGAGTCATTATTTCTTCACAATCTGAATAATTTGGAGAAGATTTACCGAGGGCCTTATACAGTGGGATCTTTTAGCGATTTGAGAAAATTAAGGGTAGAAAATTGTAATGCATTGAGGAGTCTCTTCTCATTTTCTATGTTTAATGTCCTTAAGAAGCTAGAAGAAGTAAATGTGAATAATTGCGAAATTATACAAGTGATAGTAGCTAAGGAAGGTGAAGATGATGAAGAATGTGAGTTGACGCAACTACGATCCTTAACGTTGGAAAATCTACCCCAAATTACAAGCTTTTGTTCCCAAGTGAAGGTGCATTCTACATCCCAACGAGCACAAAATCAAGAAATAGCTACTACGGCCTCCAATGAAATTGTATGTGAAGCTGATGCGGAAGTTCTGGTGGCACTTTTCAACGACAAGGTTTCATCCACTCTCTATTTTTGTTTTGTTAATTATCTATATTTTAGACATTAAAGAAATTTGCTTTTTAATTCTCTAATCTTCTGTTACTTTTGTCAGGCTTCCTTTTAAATGATAATATTATATTTCTCATGAAATAAAAATTGTGCCTGCAGATTCGATTTCCTAATTTGGCAGACATGAAGTTGGTTGGAATTAATGTGGAAATGATATGGCCTTGTCAACATAAAGCATTGTCTCCGAGTATTGAAAAATTAACAACATTGATTGTAGATGGGTGTGGGAATTTGAACTTTCTATTCACATCTTCTATTGTTGGAAGTCTTGCACAGCTTAAAGTGCTTGAGATATGTGACTGCAAATCTATGGAAGAAGTAATACTTGCAGCAGGAGAAGGAGAAACGATGAGCAAAATATTATTACCTAAATTAGACTCTCTAAAGCTCAAAGGTCTTCCCAAGCTTGTAAGGTTCTGCATAGCTAAGTTAATTGAATGTCCCTCCTTGAAAGTGTTGAAGATGGAGAATTGTCCTCGTTTGCAAGCATTTGTCTCCACACAAGTGAACACAGCTCTCTTCGATGAAAAGGTTCTAATCTTTATCAATCCTTCCTTCATGTCATGTTTAAAATATTTTTCTCTAATGTTTGTATTTTTAGGTTTGGTTTCCTAATTTGGAGGAATTGCATGTTGAGGACATGCATATGTTGAAGATGATATGGTGTGATAAAGTCCTAGCAGATTCCTTTGGTAGATTAAAAGTGCTAAAGGTGCTAAATGGAAAACAGCTACTGGAAATCTTTCCGTCTAAATTGTTGGAAAAGTTCTTGGTGAATCTAGAATCATTAACTGTACGACATTGTGATTCAGTGAAAGAGGTGTTTGATCTCCAAGCAATAATAAAAGAAAGAGAAGTACATGTTGTAAGGCACAGTCAATTGAGAACTTTGGAAATTCGGAATCTTCCCAACTTAATTCAAATATGGAATAGGGATCCTCATGGCATTCTCTCCTTTCATAACCTACGTGCATTGAATGCTTGGGATTGTCCAAATTTGAAAAAATTCTTCCCATTTTCAGTAGCTCAATGTCTACCGCATCTTGAATTGCTAAGCATAATTGGTTGTGGAATGGAGGAAATCGTTACTAAGGAGGAAAGAGCAGAGGCACTTGCTATTATTCCCAAGTTTGCATTTCGTGGGCTAAAGACCATGAGCCTTTGGGTATTAGATCAGTTGAAGTATTTTTACTCAGGAAAGCACACTCTAGAATGTCCACAACTAAAAGATTTAAATGTGTTTTTGTGCACAAAACTGCAAACTTTCAATTTTGAATCTCAAGAAATACAAGAAATGCTCAAGGATAAGGAAGAGGACGAACTGAAACTTCAAATTCCACAACCACTTTTCTCATTTAGAGAGGTAAGTGTCACTACTTCATTTATTTGGCTAATTTTGCATTTTAATTTAAATATTTAAATTTTGAATGAATTGATTTGATGTTTATATGTGGTTATAATTTTGCCCAATAATATTAATTTTCATTTAATCGTAATTAATTAATATATTTAATTCTAAAAATAATTAACTCGATTGTTAATTATGCTGTCCACACATCGCACCCAAGAGAGTATAAAAAATGATTAAAACTATTTAATATCTTAATTTTATAAAATATATATATAACTATTTAATTTTTAAAATCATAAAATATAATTATTTTATTTTTAAAAATTTAAAATGTGTGTAAATTGTATGCGTGTATAAAGATTAAATAATTATATTTTTATAAATTTTAGGTATTAGTATATATGATCAAAACTCAAAAAATTAGGAGAATCATAACTAAAAAGTAGAAAATTTTTTTTATTATAGTTTATTATACTAAATAGATGGAAGTGAAAGATGATACATTTTAGAAATTTTGAATTGAATTATATTAATGTTTAAAATTTTAGATTAAATTATAAAATAGCTAAGAATTTTAAATTTATTGTATTAATAAAATTTTTTTTTAAGGTTGAATATAATTATAACAAAATTTACAATTTTGAATAATTTTACTAAATTTTACTAAACAATTAAATATAAAGTTTGAAGTATAAATTTTTTAAACAATACATAAAACATACATATAAAAAAAATAAATTTCTAATAATAGATTGCATTTTTTTTCTTTTGAAAATCTCCTATTATGAGTTTGAATTTTTTGAATTCGAGAGTATAAGACTAATCTAATGAATTTTTTGAATTCGAGAGTATAAGACTAATCTAATGGATAAATAAATATATTATTTATTACTATATATTTAATTGCATGTAAATATATAACTATATTGAAATCATAATTTTGTATAGACCATGTATTTAGTACAAAAGAAAATAAGAACTAGAAAATTAATAATTATAATATTGTAAATGTTAATTTAAAGCAATACAATTCTAAATAATTATAATATATAGAACAATAAATTAATTAGAATTAGGTTTAATTGCTATTACTAATTTTGAAAGCTATTAAATTTTATTAAAAAAACTTTAGAATATATTTTAGTTAGTTTTTAAAGAAAATATTCATGTTTGTTTATTATACTTCATTGAATTATTTTATAATTTATAATCTTAAAAGTTAAGTTATTTTATTTCATTTAATACTTATAAGTTTTTAGATATTATTATTATTTTAATTTAAATTGTAAAAGTTTTAGGTTAATCTTTTTTAATATATTTTATTTCTTTTTAAAATTTATATGGTATTTGATTATAACGTTATTAATAATAGATTTTTTATTTAATAAATTAAAAAAGAGCATTTTAAAATAAAATAGCAAACCTATCTTTAATGCATGTATATATCAACGTAATCTCATTGCATAATTTATTATATTATAAAATTCTAATTCTCAATATGTTAAAATAATTTATTAATATTTTCATTGTAAGAAATTAAAAACTAAATTTTATTCCCTTACATGTAATGCTATCCTTTTCTTTTCTAAGTGCAAAAAAGACTTTAATTTTTTTAATTATACTATTTATAATATATAATTTTTTTACTACTATTATTAATTTTATTGTTGCATTTTATTATATTTTATAAAAGCTTTCGTTCTTGATTTCATCCCACTCAATTGTTTTGCCACGATCTAACTACTTTTTCTTTTCAATGATTAACAGATTATTGGCAATTTGGAGGGATTAACAATAAATGACCAGGACGCTGCAATGATACAACAAAGCCAATTTCCAATGGATCTCTTTGTCAAACTAAAATTTCTTGAGCTGCAAAGCTTTCGTTATTCTTTCTTGAATTTGCCACTTAATCTTCTTCAGAAGTTTCCAAATTTGGAAAAACTTGTTTTGAGAGGATGTTATTTCAAAGAATTACTGCAACATGGTCATGGTCATGATCCAGTTCTATCACAGATCCGATGCTTACAGCTGATTTCGATTCCTAATATTAGACATATATGGAATCAAGATTCTCCATTTTTTCAGAATCTTGAAACTCTTCAAATATGGGATTGCGATGGTTTGACTAATCTGGCACCATCCTCTGCAACTTTCCAAAATCTTAGGACTCTGAGTGTGAGGAGGTGTAATGGAATGTCAAGCTTAGTATCTTCTTCTACTGCTGAAAGTATGCACAATCTCGCCACAATGATTATAGAAGAAAGCGATACAATTGAAGAAATTGTGTCAAGCGACAAAAATAATTTCCAATCCCAAAATGAGATTATTTTGTGGAAATTAACAACTTTGAGACTTCACTGCTTAAAAAGCCTCGAAACTTTCTGTTCATCCGCACGTTGCACATTAAAATTTCCAGCTTTAGAAGTTGTAGATCTCTCACAGTGCCCTAAAATGAAGGTTTTTTCTCAAGGATCTATAAGCACACCAAGGCTAAAGAGAGTAAATTTGACACAAGAAAGAGATAAGTGGCGTTGGGTTGGGGATCTTAATTCCACTATAAAACAATTGTATGCAGATAAGGTAAGTTCATTGCTCTAGATAATAGTTAGGTACTTGAAGTAATTTTTGTTTACATAATCATTAATTCCTTGTTTTGCTTTGGTAGGTTGGATTCAGTGGCCTACAACATTTGAAACTCTCTGAATTTTCTCAACTAAAAGAGGCATGGAAAACCCAACTTCCAGTCAATTTCTTTTACAATTTAAGTTCCTTGGAAGTAGACGAGGTTGCATTTTCCTCCATTGTTGTTCCATCCAATCTACTGCCAATTCTAAATGATTTGGAAAAGCTTGAGGTCAGAAATTGTGATTCAGTGGAACAAGTATTTGGCCTAGAATGGCCAAACTTTGATGGACCATTTGGGAATTTGTTCAAGTTGAGTGAGTTAAAATTGATAAATCTTCCAATGTTGAGGCTTGTGTGGATTGAGATTCCCAAAGGAATTTTAGATCTCAGAAACCTTAAACTGCTCAAAATCTACAATTGTAGCAGTTTGAGATATATATTTACTCCTACCATCTGCTGTGGCCTTGAGCAACTCCAAGTGCTTGAAGTGAAAAGTTGTGCTATGGTTGAAGAAATCATCACAGAAGAATCTATGGATGAGATTAGATTTCCTCAACTAAACTCCATTATTCTTGAATCCTTGCCTAGATTAATCAATTTCAGTTCTGGCAGTGGTACTGTGCATTGTCCATCTCTGAAAGAGATTGCTGTAGTTGATTGCCCAACCACATTCACTTGTTCATTCTTTAGGGAAGCAGATGCAGCAATTGATAAAATTGTTGAGCGAAAGGTTGGTAGTCTATTTCTAATTGTTAAGAACTTTACTTTGAGTATGCTTTAATTTCTGGCATAAGAAGTATATAGTGACTAGTGATTGTCTTAGAAAATATGGACGAATGGTGATTAAGCAAAACATTTCACTGCAGGTATTTTTTCCTAATCTGAAGGACCTGAAACTGTCATCAATTGATGTTGAGATGATGTGGCATGCTCAACACTTGAAGTTGTCCTCTTATACTGAGAATTTAACAAGCTTGACTGTGGATGGCTGTGGGAATCTAAAATATCTATTATCATCATCAAGTATTGTGCATCTGAAGAGACTTGAGGTATGCAATTGTAAGATGATGGAGCAAGTGATACTCAGGGAGGGATTGGATGAAGAAATCATGTCACTCCATCACCTAGAGTCCCTGAAGCTCAAAGATCTGCCAAAACTCACCCGATTCTGCACAACTAATTTAGTTGAATGCTCTGCCTTAACAGAGATTTGCGTACAAAACTGCCCTCAAATGAGAACATTTGTTTCGAATTCTCCAACTTCAAATAATGAACTTGAAATTATAAACTCTGCTCTATTTGATGAAAAGGTATGTAGTTCCTTCCCTTAACAATGATTCTTAACATGTAGCCTTTTGTTTAAATGAATAATTTTGGTCAGTAAATTGCATGCTTCAAATCTCAATGAAATATTTGCTTAAATGGATTTTGATATATATATATATATATAGTCCATCCAAATCCAATTAGAATTACATGGACTAGACTGTAAATATTGACTTTTGATGAGGCACATGACTGGCCTACTCAAAATAAAATTATCATGTCTAGTTTATTCACCGAGACTATTGACATTTTTTACAGGTTGCATTCCCAAACTTGGAGAAAATGAAGATTCTTAACTGTGAAGAACTACTTAAAATCTTTCCATCCATGTGGCTGAGACGCCTCCAGAAGCTTGAGGATTTGATCATAGGCAATTGTGATTCACTGGAAGAGGTATTTGATCTACAAGAGATAATAAAATTGAAAGAAACAGTGACCATTCAGTTGAGAACTCTAGACATAAGAAACCTCCCTAATTTGAAGCATGTATGGAATAAGGATCCTATGGGACTTGTCTTGTTTGATAACCTAAGTTCAGTGGTGGTTTGGGATTGTCCAAATCTAAAAGCTATTTTCCCAGCTACAATAGCTAAAAATCTGCTGCAGCTAGAGAGACTAGATGTGCAAAGTTGTGGTGGGGTGGAGGAAATTGTTGCTCAGGACCAAGGAACAGAAGCAAGTATAGAGTTTCTTTTTCCTTGCTTAAAGTTCTTGAAGCTTCAGGAATTAAATGAACTCAAGTGCTTCTACTCAGGAATACACACTTTGGAATCTCCATTACTGAAGCATTTAACTGTGTATCACTGTGAGAAATTAAACATCCTTTGCCCTGAATCTGAGAACTTGCTAGAGACAGAGACGGAGAGCCAAGCTATGATTCAGGATCCACAACCGCTTTTCTCGTTTAGAAAGGTATGAGCCTCAATCCACTTTTTCTCATGTCAACAGCATTAGAATTTTCCTTTGCATATCTTAAAAAAAAATTGGTATTATTTTGTATATCTTCAAATGTCAGTTCTTATAATCACATGTAAGCATGAAACTTATTATACACTAAAGCTAAGCTAAATAGAGCATTATATTTATTATTATATATAGGAAGCACTGGGGTTGAATTTATTTTACACATCTACTGGAATGCAAGGTGAAAAATAGAAAAATAATGTATTTATATTCATTTATTTAATACACTTTGAAAGAAATATATATCATAATACAATTTGTACAAAAGGGTAATTTATTATTTAGTTCTTATAGTATAGAGAAACTCAATAATTAGTCCATTGAGTCTTTATATTATGAATAAATTTATTAGTTGGTCTTTAATTCTATAGTATAGTGGTTAAATAGTATTTTTTTTTTAATCCAAATTTCTAGAAGTTATTAAACTTTTAGAATACTTTTATTTGATTTCCCTTAATGGAATCTTTACATATAGTTTTGAAGTTAATGACCATTAAATTGTGATAAAGATTTAGTGCAAGTGAGGAGAGAGCCATGTGTAATTAAAGTACAAAATTTGAATAAATGGATACGCCACAAATATTGAAATGAAGTTTAGAATTAGTTAATACTTAACAGTAATAATAAGGTTAGCTCAACTAGAAAATTATATGGTAAAATATGTTAAATAAAACTGGATAAAGTTTAATAATATTTCACAATTTTTCAAAATTTTGTAAAATAGTTTTTTGAAAATTTGTCAAATTACGCTAAAAAAAATAAATGTTTGAATTAAATTGTCAAAATGTGAAAATATTTGACTTATTTTTGTAATTAGGCTTAATGAGAATTAATTATAACAAGTTCATGTAAATAAAAAAGTTAATTGACAAAAAAATCTCATATTATATAATTTTTTGCAATTCTATTATGTACTTTAAAAATAGTTAATTTAAAACTATATTTTTAAATTTTTAAAAATTGTATATGGCCGTTAAAATTTCAGTTAAACGGAGATGATCCCACGTCATTGTGACATCATCGTAATATAATATAAAATATTTATTAAAAAAATTATATATTTTATAATTTTTTGCAATTCTGTTTTATACTTTAAAAATAGCCAATTTAATCCTAAACTTTTAAAATGTTCACCAACTATATCGAACTGTTAGAAAAAACCATTAATTCACTCATAGAGATGCCACATTTTTTTAAAGACGAATATATCATGTCATTGTAACATTATTGTCTCATTAATTTTTATTCTGGTTTCGTTTAAAAAATTTTCATATTTGAATTCTTTCTCGACACGTGCTATAGAAGAAGCAGTAGTTAGCACCCATATTATTACAATATAATATCTAATATGAGAGATTTATATTTATATGGTGTTTATATTTATGAAATAATTATTAAAATTAATAAAAATTTTCAAATTTTCACTTAAATTATATATTGATGCCAAAAATTTCAAATTTAATTTTTTAGTGCAAGTTTAGTAATAACTATTATTAAAATATTAAATAAGATCAAATGAATTGACGAGAAAAAAAAAAAGACAATTAATAATCATATTTGATCTTTAATTATAGTTATGAATAAATTTAAATTGACATATGAAATTTA
The DNA here is from genome assembly GCF_001659605.2 of Manihot esculenta. Classification (NCBI taxonomy): domain Eukaryota; kingdom Viridiplantae; phylum Streptophyta; class Magnoliopsida; order Malpighiales; family Euphorbiaceae; genus Manihot; species Manihot esculenta. The sequence goes on along the minus strand of NC_035162.2, from coordinate 35,866,273 downwards.
GTATTTTGACTCCGCTATATAATTTGAGGTAAATTTTACTTTTTATCCAATTTTTTAGTATGTGAATGATAATGTCGTATTTTCATTAATGAGACAACAATAAATTAATATTTTTTAATGGTGAGGTATAATTGGTAGAAGTTTTAAAGTATAAAATTAAATTGGCTATTTTTAAAGTATGCCGTAAAATTATAAAAAATTATAAAATACACAATTTTTTTTATGATCATTTTGTATTATATTGCGGTGATGTAGTAATAACGTGGTAATGAAGTGACGATGATATGACCCTGATGTAATATTTATGTTAGTAAGTTAATGGAAATTTTAATAGTTAGGTATAATTTTAAAAATTTAAATATATAAGTTTAAATTGACTATTTTAAAATATATGATAGAATTATAAAAGAATTATAAAATATAGATTTTTTTACAATTAATCCTAAAAATTATAAAATATAGATTTTTTTTTAGATTTAATTATAAAAAAAATTGATTGTCGAGTAAATTAATTGTCAATTTTTAACTATATAATTATTTAAATGCATAAAAATTGATTGATTGGTATAATTTTTTTAAAACACGAGAAGTCAATAAATAATAATATTTAGATGCAACATGAATGTTCAACATGTTTTCATTTGATTGATCTTTACAGGTTGTCTCCAACTTAAAGAAGTTAGCTCTAACAAGAAAGGATGCGGCAATGATATTGGAAGGCCAATTTCCAGCTGATCTCTTTCACAAACTCACAACCATTGGGATACATTGCTTTCATGATGAATCTGCAGTTTTTCCATTTGATCTCCTTGAAAGATTTCAGCCTATGGAAATTCTTCTAGTGGGTTGTAGTCAATTCAAGGAGCTGTTCCCATGTGATGGCTCTGTTGGTAGGAAAAAATATGTTGAGGTTCTTGGATGGATACGGTCGTTATTGTTGGATAACCTTCCTGATTTGACGGATATATGGAACCAAGACTCCCAACTAGACCAAGTTTTACAGTCTCTTGAACTTCTTAATGTTCAGAGGTGTAATAGTCTGGTTGCTTTAGCACCATCCTCTACTTCTTTCCAAAATCTAATCACGTTGAAAGTGTTGAAATGCAATGGATTACTTAGTCTAGTAACATCTTCCACAGCAAAAAGTCTGGTGCGACTCACAACAATGAGTATAAAAGAATGTGATGGATTGAAAGAGATAGTTGCAAATGATGGAGATGAAATTGAATTGAAAGAGGATATTATCTTTAGCAAATTGGAAAGTTTGGAACTTCATTATTTGTCGAACCTCGTTTGCTTTTGTTCATCAGAACACAGCTTCAAATTCCCCTCTTTGAAAAATGTAACTGTGAAGCAATGCCCCAAGCTGCAGGTTTTCTCAAAAGGAGTCTTAAACACAAGTAGCCTGCTGGGTGTACAAAAAGATGACCAATGGCATTGGAATGGCAATCTCAATGCTGCCATACAACAATTGTTTGCAGAAATAGTATGTATGTGTTAGTTAATCAAATTTCCACTTCTTTCTAAGCCATAGAATACTTACATTACATGTATTCTCTTCTTGATCCTGACATTGTTGTTCTTGAATGTTTTGGATGATATACAGAAGAATGCTAGAGAATATTGAATTATCGGCGCAAAGGTGATGCCAAGCACAAAAGTCATATCAAAGGTAGATTGTGAAAGGGCTTATTTATTCATAATGGAAGCATTTATGCAAGATATTGCTTTTTTTTTTTTTTTTTGAGATTTTAAAATGGTATAAGAATCATTTTGCCCTCATATTATTACTATTGCTAAAAGCATTCTATATTTGTTTTTTCGGAATTATAACTTAAACAAACTCCACTAATGCCATGTCTTAGGTTAATGTGAGATTGGTACTATTGCAAACAACCTAGCTAAAATCATGGATTATGGCTTCTGTCTACTATTGGATTCTTATCGAACTATGATTATTTCTGCTTTGGTCTCTGTTTTGTATGTTCCTATTGGTTTGTGTTTACTTTATATTCCTATAACATGTATATTGGGACGGTGTGATACCGAGTGCTTAATGAACGATGTATGTTAAGTTTTTTCCTGGTAATTTTTAATATGCATGAATGCAGGATTAGTTATATTTTGTGTTTGAACATCTTAACATGTAGATTTTAATGTGCTTCATTCTTTCATGTTAGATTGGATTTTGTGCAATAACAATTTCTGATTTGTTATTATATGACTATACTTTTTTTCTTTGGATTTTTCAAACTGGTCATTGGACATCTTCCTTGAATCTCTTGTGGTAAACTTCCTATCTCTATACTTTGCTTGAAGGATAGCTTCACCAACTTTTTTATTTTTCATGAAAGATCTCTACTCCTAAGCTTGAAGCTTTACTAATGACCTCCATAATAGATAGAGTTTTGAAATCATAAGATTCCGTAATGACTAAGATTTTGACTTTAAACTTTTCTGGTGGTGTGACTAAAATTTTTTCAATCACCTTTTAGATCTTCAAAATTTTCTCCAAATAATCTGATTTGATTCACTAGTCCACAAAATCGGTTAAAATCCGGTCAATATCGCTTCAATTCTACCAATGATCCCACCACCTCTATTAATGTGTCTCGTTTTACCTTTTTTTATTTACTTTTTCCAATTTACCTTTTCTATTTAAATAAATTATTTTTATAATAAAATAATATTTCCTTTCAATTTATGAACTTTTATTTATGTATGTAATTATATATTTTGTTCGATGTAAAATTATCAATTATTTATAATTTCGAGGCATGAACTTAATTATGTACGATTAACTTATATTATCAGTATTAACCCATAATGCTAGAGGAGATTAACTTATATCATCAGTATTAACCCATAATGCTAGAAGAGTAGTCTTTTACTACCTCAACCTTTTCCATTTTCAAATTTTTTTCAACTTATCCCATGCCTCTTTTAAGTATTTTACAGGCCATGATTCTATAGAAAATTACCTCAAACAATGCTAAATGAATGTAGTTCAAAGCCTTTGGCTTTTTTACTAAATCCTTCTTACTTTTTTTTAGTTGAGCAATAATTAGATTCTGTCTCAATTGTGGTGGTTTTTAGTCTATTTGAGTATTTTTCTATAAAGACATTACTTGTAGATGAGCCTTTATTTTAATAGTCCAAACTTGATAATTTTCTTCATAAATATCGGAGAATAAATTAGGGAGAAACTGAAACATAACATAGTGTAAATAACACATAAAAACTAACAGATAATATTCCCTCAATAACCAAGAAACTTATAATATTTTAAAAACTCCACAACTCTTAAAGATAAAGAGTTTTAGTACTACAATTAAAACTAAGAGACTACAAATTCAGATAAAATAGAAAGAGTTTTGAAATTTACTTTCTCATTATATTTTTTCGCATTATAAGTACTATTTATAGATGATTCATTTTTTCAAAACCAGCCGAATAATCTTCCGAATAGTCTGTGTTGTGGGTTCGCTCAAATAGATTATATAGACATATCGTTCATCATGCACTTTCTAATGAATTATTTTCATGTATATTATTATTACAATAAATCAAATGAAAGTTGAGAATCAATTACCACCAAATACAGTGTTAAAGATATGAAATTGTATCTTACAAAGTAATAAAAGTTCCAATATTAAAAAGATATAATATTATAAAAGAACTTGTTGGTCTATTCATAAAAATTGCCATATTTGTGAAATGATTATAAAAAAATATGAAAATGGAAAATTTAATTATGTACCTAAATCTAATAATCACATATTCAAAAAGAAGGAAAATTATTTTGTTTATGAAAATTTAGTTCATCCTGTGTCTCATTGCAAGAAAAGAATAATAAAAATAATAATCCTCTTAAGTGAAAGACAAATTTAGTTTAAAGAGATAATATAGTTATTCCGATTATTTTTTTTATGACTAATGTACTAAAATGAGTGGTAAATTCTGATACTATTAGACATATATGTACAAGTTTAGTAAAATTCTTGACGTGCCCAATATAATAGCAAACTTAATTTATGTGGTTTTATTAGAAAAGACTAATAAATTATAATGAAAAAAAAAATATTTTTATGTGCAGATGCTATTGTAAGGAAGGAATTTATGAGAAAATGAATAGAAATCCATCTTCTACCACTTACTATATGCTAGATACATATAAATATTTAGTAGTTAAAAAAAAAAAAAAAGGGAGATATGCGTTTTTTTATCACTTTGAGCGGAAGGTAAAATAAAAAGAGAATAAAAATTTATTAACATAAAATTTTAATTTAGATGTAAAATTCTCTGTCAATAAATAGAGAAATATAAATTATATTCCTTTATATTATTTTCTCACTTTCATTTAATTGAAAAATATATTAAAATATTTTAAAAATTTTTAAAAATTTATAAATTAGTTTTTTTTTAATTTTAAAAAATTATTTAATTTCTATAATTTTAAAAAATTTATTAATTAATTTCTCAAATTTTTAAAAAATCTACTAATTAGTCCCTTTATATTCAGAATTTTAAATTTTTTTATAATATTTGAAAGTAAAAAGTAATAGAGAGATTAATTAATAAATTTTTTAAAATATTAGAAACGTTTTAATATATATTTTAAATTCGATAGATCAACTAATTGAGTTTCTTATATTATAAAAATTAAGTAGTAATTTTTTTTTATTAAATTTATTATATAATTATTATTGAATTTTAAAAATGTGATAAAAGTTATTTTATTTTTTTAAAAAAAATAATTAAACACTATTATATTTTGACTCTAATTTAAGAAAAATTATTTTTTAAATTCTGGTATAAATATGGAGTTGTTTTTTTTTTTATTTGATTGGACAAAAACCCAATAATTGAGCCCTGCACTTGCCCACAACTCTTCTTCTTCTTCTAGATTTTTAATTCAATTATAAGATACAAATAGTCATTATAGGATAAGGAAATGAATAAATAAAGATACTGATAATCAATGTAGCTAAACTATATATGTGGTCTTTAATAATTAAAACTGATTGATTTTTTATTTGTGGAGCCCACTATCAATAAGAGATAATGGCAAATAATTTTAATTCCATTCGTGTTTTAATATATATATTCCTACTTAAATTTATATATATCATATTATTAAATTAAAAAATTAAATTTAATGAAAATAATAGATCATCATATTAATTAGCACTATAAATTAATAATTTAATATAATTCAAAAAGAATAATTATACATTAAACAAAATTTAAATTTTTTAATTTTAATAATTATATTCTAAATTTTTCTATACAAATTTACTCAAAATTAGTTTTCTGGTTTAATATAATTTTTTAATTTTAATTTAGTTTACTTATAAATTCCAATTGACACATTTTTAAAAATTAATAACTTACTTTTTAATATCAATAAAGGTAATTTTTTGGGTTATTTAAGTCATAGTACTGCAGTGATATTAGTTCTAAGAAATCAAGAATACTATATTTTTTATTTGTAAAATTAATTATATTTTTTCATATTCACACCAAGAGAATTAAAAATAACTGAAAGTATTAAAAAAAAGTCATAAATTAAATTAAAAGTAGTTATTTTTTATAAATTAAATTGATTATTATTTTAATTTTATTATATAAATATGATAAGGCTTAGCCTGGTGGAAAGTGCATCCTGATGGACCTGAGAAGTCTAAGATTCGACTCCCCCAACCCCTGTTTCAAAAAAAAAAATATGACTAAATTAAACCTAACAAAATTAAAATTAATTTTGGATATTTGTTAAGAAAAAAAAGAAAATTTTAGAGTAATAATCGCTGAAATTGATAAAATTTAAATTATTTTATAATTATATTAAAATATTAATTTAAAATATTGACTAAATGATGCCAAAACGTTTTTATTAGATTTAATTATTTAACTTAATAATATAATATAAATAAATTTAGATATTTAGTATACAATAGTATTAGTTAATTTTTTATAATTTAAAATATATTTTATTAAAATTTGAATAATTTAAAATTAAATAGTAATAATTAAACACTATCATCTTTTATAGATATAGGGTAACTTTCACTCTAATTTAAGAAAAATTATTTTTTAAATTCTGATATAAATATAAAGTTTTTTTTTCTTTTGAATTTATGACTATTGAATTAATTACATTTTATAGTTATCAATAAGAGATAATGGCAAATAATTTTAATCTATTCTTGTTTTAATATATATATTCCTACTTAAATTTATATATATCATATTATTAAATTAAAAAAATTATATTTAACGAAAATACTATATCATCATATTAATTAGTAGTATAAATTAATAATTTAATATAATTGAAAAAATAATTGTACAATAAAATAAAATCTAAATTTTTTAATTTTAATAATTATATTTTAAATTTTTCTTTATAAATATACTCAAAATTAATTTTTTTAATTTAATATAATCTTTTAATTTTAATTTAATTTACTTATAAATTACAAAAACGCCTATTTTTAAAAGTTAATAACTTACTTTCTGACACATTTTTATATCAATAAATGTAATTTTTTTTGGGTCATTTAAGTCATAATACTGTGATGATATTAGTTCTAAGAAATTAAAAATATTATATTTTCTATTTGTAAAATTAATTATATTTTTTATATTTATTTCGACTGAATTAAAAGGCTCATATTAATTTAATTAATTCAAAATGACTGAAGTTATTAGTTTTATCCTATAAATATGATAAGTAAGACTAATTTTCTAAATAAAGAGAATGTGATTCTTGATATTTTAGAGATAGTATCATTAATACTCATACAATGCAAAAGGTGTTAGAAAATAAACTACTGTCATTTAAAATTATACGAAAATTGAATTAAAATTGAAAAATTAAACCTAACAAAATTAAATTTAATTTTGAATATTTGTTAAGAAAAAAACAAAGTTTAGAGTAATATTCGCTGAAATTGGTAAATTTTAAATTTAATCTCGAATCGATCTTTGTATTTTTAAAATCAAATAATTAAATTTTTTTATAATTAATTCTTTAAAATTAAAGATTTTTCTATTAATAATTCTATTAACCAATAGATTAAAAATATAATAAATATTTTAAATATTTAAAATATGACCACTTAAGTACCTGCAAACGTGGATCAACATTTTATTTCGAAAAAAATATACTTTAATTCTTGAATTTTAGTATAATTAATGAATCAATACTTATATTTTTAAAATCGAACCTTTAAAACCCTCTATATTTAATCCACACAAAACCACATTCATTTCATTTATTATAGATGTTAGTTCAAAATTAATAGATAGTTATACTTCTGCAAATATATTTTATGAAAATCTACAACCTAAGTAAGATACCATTTAATAATAATTAAAAATTAAACTTTTTTTGTGAAAATTGAATGAAAAAGCCATTTACGAAAGTTTGGAAGCTATCACATACTGAAATATTTTAATAAATAAAAATTAAAGAATAAAAGTGATAAAAATAGTTGAATATAATAATTTAGATAAAAGTTACTAGGAACTTGGGTGTTTTTTAAATTTTAATAGGTGAAAAAAAATAGATGGAATTCTAATTCTTTAATGGTTTTAATTTTAAAAAGGGCAATAAAAATATTTTTTATATTTTTAATAAAAAATAATGAATAAAAGAACTGAAGTTTAGACAGATTGATTATACAAAAATTTAAATATTTAATTTTAAAAATATATGAATCAATTTATCAATTATGTTAAAATTTAAAAATTAAAAGTATGATTTACTCTTTAAAAAGAATAATAAAAATATTTTCACGCTTTTAATAGTAAGAAATCGATAGAAGGACTATAGTTTAGAGTACTAATTATGGAAAGATTTAAATATTTAACTTAAAAAATATAGAAATCAATCCGTTAATTATACTAAACTCACATATTAAAGTATAATTTATTAATAATTAAAAGAAAAACATAAAATTTTAATGTAATGTAGCCTTAAACATGGAACTATATCCACTAGCATTTATTTTCCATTATCCATAATAAAAGCATCCATTATAAATTTATGTTATTTATCTATCAATCTAATTACATGCAATCAATCATTCACCGAAAACTAATCATAGTAAATATATTTATTATTCACTCTAGATCTCCAATTTAAAAATAACCCCACATATTTACTATAATTACATTATATATTACAAAAGTGTGTCACATTGCGAGGAATAAAAACCCTTCTCCACAATTGAGTAAAATTTTTTCTACAATTAAAAAGTCTCTCACTATAATTTTATATTCAATTGAGCAAAACTATACCTTTACTAATTATAGTTTTATACTTTTTGGTTCTCATCTAATTTTAGGAATAATATATGAATAAAAAATCTACCCTTTATAATTCTCTATATATAAAGAAATAAATATTTCACAAAAGAGTATCTCATTAGAGTTATAAATCAGAAATATCACAATAATAAGATCAACCTAAAAATTAAAAACAAATAAAAAATATTATAATTAATTTAAAAATAATTAAAAACTTAAACTTTATATATTTTGTAATTATTCCCTAACTTTTGTAACAATTATATTTTGCCGTGAATGGGGTAATTAAAGACTGTTAATGGTCATAGAGAAATTTTGTTTACTGCTCTTTGAGTAATAATGAAGAAATCTTGCTTAATGCTCTTTGAAAATAAATTTTTTTACTATCAATTATTAAAACAGTTTGATGAAAAAAATAAAAAAATTGCTCTTAATTTATTTTTTTAATGGACTATTTTCTCCTTATGACCTCTAGTATTTTTTTAGGAATAAAAAAGCGTACATCATAAAATATGAAAATATTTAGGTATTTGAATTCTAATGGAATATACTGCACTTCCGTATAATTTTTAAACTCTAAATTATATGTATGATTCACAAAAAATAAGTGATATTGACTCTGTGATATAAAGTCAATATTTAATTATATAATTTAATTATTTTGATCATAAAAAATTTATGATTTTTCAATAAAAATATATTAAAACTGAGGAATCTTAAATTTTTTTACTATTATAATTATTATTTGTAATTTACATACCCTTCACTATTGGGCTATAAATAATAAGATACAAATAATTATTGTAAGAGCGGTAAATTAGCCTTTATAATCTTTACCACTAAAGTGATTGTTTGTGGAAAATGAAGCTGCTTATAATAATTGAGTTTTTTTTTTTTAATTTCCTTTTTCTTCTAATTAAAAAAAAGATTATTTTGAATTTGCTTTATCATAATTATGGCAAGAAGATGGTGACAAAAAAGGAAAAACCTATAGTTAAGATGTCAAAACAACATGATTAATTTAATTTTTAATTAGGTAAAATTCAATGGAATTACATTTTTTAAAATAAATTAAATTTAAAAAAATTTGAATAATAAAAAATTTTCACATTTTCCTGTTGTTGGAACTTGTGATTGATTATGAATATCATGAACCTCCATAACGAGAATAAACAACAAATTTTCAGAATTATGTGAAGGAAATAAATATAATACAAGTACGAAATAAAGAAAAAAAAAATGTATAATAAAGTGCGAGATTGACTTCTTGATTCTACATCAGAAAAAGGGTAATTATAAAAAATTATATTATAGTTTAATGATTTTTTTAAATAAAGTTTTATAATTTAATTTACAATAAAAAGAGTTTCATAATTTTAAATCGTTAATAAAGTGATATTTTTTTATTTAATTTTATTAATAAATTAATATTTAAAATTAATTAAAAATAATTTTTAATTAAGGTAAATTATATTTTAATTTTTAAAATTTTATAAAATATATCATTTAATTCAAATACTTATAAATTTATTTAAAAAATTTTATTTTATAATAAAATGTCCTTTTAATTATAATTTATTCTTATATTTTTATAAATTGATCCATAAATATTATAATTATTTATACATAAAAATTTATATATTTTTCTAAATTAATCTCACATATTTATTAAATTTAATATTTCAAAATAAATTAATAAAATAAATGTTAAATAAAAAATTTTGATACAATATACGTCCACAATCAAGTATAAAGAGTTCTTTATAATCTAAATTTTTTTTAATGATTTTTTATTAATTAGAATAAAAAGAAAATATTTTATTTTTTATTTTATTTTATTTTATTATTTTTCATATTTTAAAATATTAAAATTTAATAAATAGAGAGATTAATTCATAAATATAAAGATTTATTAGTAATTACAATATCTATAAAAATATACAAATTAATTTCAATTAAAAATATAAAATTTAAATTAAAAAATTATTTTATTAATCAAATAAAATTTAATAAAATAAATTTAAAAATATAAAAACTAAAATATAACTTTTACTCTATTGTATTCTATTTTCAAACCATAGAATAGTTTTTTATAATTATCATTAAAAAAAAATATTAGCTACAATTACGTACATGAAATGTGATTATTTAACACTCTCCATTATTTCAACATTTATTATTATCTCTTCTCAATTAATTATTAATTATTATACATTTCAACTAATAATAAGAGATAAAGCATTGAAAAATCACTTCAAATAATTGTCACAAGGACTGAATATCCGATCAGTTTGATTTAAAATCAAACCGAGTTAAAAAAATTAAATTAAATTATTAAAATTTTATAAATCAAATCAAATCAATTGAAATAAATAACTAAATTAAATCTAACTGAATTTTTTTGATTAAATTCAGTTCGATTATTCAATCTCTTCACTGGACTGAAAAAATCGTGCTACGACTAACAAAATAAATATAAAATTTCAAAGATTTAAATAGCTAAAAATCAAGAATTACAAATTTTTATCTTGAATACAAATGTAATAAAAATTTAATAAATTTATTACAAATCAAGATTATAAGAATTCACCCTGGATTAATAAGGCCAGAAGCTGGGTATGCGCTAGGCTATACGTGGGCATTGTTATAGCCTGCAAATAAGCTTGTTAGCTTTCTCTCTATCTCTACCTTTCAATTCAACATCTAAAAAAAATTTTCATGTGTGGTGAATCTGGTGGGATCCATCTCGGATCCGGTGTATTAAGATCCTAGAATTTTAGAGATTAAACAGTAGAATTTTTGAAAAATAATATTAGAATAAATTAGTGTAAAATGAAATTAGTGTAAATTTTAAATTTTTTGATAATATTTAAAAATTAAAATTGTAGAAAAATTAATTAATAAATTTTTTAAAATATTAAAAATATTTTAATATATTTTTTAAAATTTATAAATTAATTAATAAATTTTTTTATATTAAAATGTGGTAAGAATAATTTTATTTTTTTAAAAAATAATTAAACACTATCATATTTGATAGATATACGGTAATTTTTACTCTAATTTAAAAAAATTATTTTTTAAATTTTAGTATAGATATAGTTTTTTTTTATTGGACAAAAGCCCAATAATTGACCCCTGCTCTTGCCCACAACTGAAGTGGATGTATACGTCGTCTTTAATAATTAAAAATGATTGATATTCTATTTGTGGAGCCCACTATAATAGACCTCTGCACTTACCATAACTTTTCTTTTCTTTTCTTTTATGATAATGGACTCATAACTTTTTTTTTTTCTTTCCTTCTTTTCTTTCCTTTTTTTTTTCCTTTTGAATTTATGACTATTGAATTAATTACATTTATCAATAAGAAATAATAGCAAATAATTTTAATTCATTCGTGTTTTAATATATATAGTCCTACTTAAATTTATATATATCATATTATTAAATTAAAAAAATTAAATTTATTGAAAATAATAGATCATCATATTAATTAGCACCATAAATTAATAATTTAATATAATTCAAAAAGAATAATTATACGTTAAACAAAATTTAAACTTTTTAATTGAATAATTATATTCTAAATTTTTCTATACAAATTTACTCAAAATTAGTTTTCTGATTTAATATAATTTTTTAATTTTTAATTTAGTTTACTTATAAATTGCAATGATACATTTTTAAAAATTAATAACTTACTTTTTCACATCAATAAATGTAATTTTTTGGGTTATTCAAGTTATAGTACGATAGTGATATTAGTTCTAACAAATCAAGAATACTATATTTTTTATTTGTAAAATTAATTATACTTTTTATATTCATTCCGACATAGTTAAAAAATTAATATCAATTTAATTAACTCAAAATGATTGAGATTATTAAAAAAATAAATAAGTTATAAATTAAAATAAAAGTAACTATTTTCGATAAATTATATTGATTGTTATTTTAGTATTATTAAAAAATTAATTTTTCATAATTAAAATTTACATTTAAATTTAAATAAAAAAATTTAAATTATTTTGAAATAGTAGTTAAAAAAAAGGGAGATGCCGTTTTTTTATCATTCTGAGCAGAAGATAAAATAAAAAGAGAATAAAAAATTATTAACATAAAATTTTAATTTAGATGTAAAATTCTCTGTCAATAAATAGAGAAATATAAATAATATTCCTAAATATTATTTTCTTACTTTTATTTGATTGAAAAATAAATAAAAAATTATTATGATAATACGTTTTAATCCTTATATTTTAGCATATTTAACGAATTGATCTCTATATTTTTAAAATCAAGCATGTAAATTTTTTATAATTAGTTCTTCCAAATTAAATATTTTTTTATTCATAATTCTATTACTCAAAATAAATATTTTAAATACTTAAAATATCATCATGACTACTTAAGTCCCTACAAATATGGATTAACATTTTATTTTGAAAAAAATCACAATTTAATCTCTAAATTTTAGTATATTGAATCTACACAAAACTATGTTCATTCCATTTATAGTAGACATTAGCTCAAAGCCAATGGGTGGTCAAACTCTTGAAAATAATTTTCTTCCTAAAATAAATTTTTATAAAAATTTACAATTTACTTAAACTTACTTAATACCACTTAAAAATTGTTAAAAATGTAAATTTTTTTTTTTTTTGTGAAAATTGAATGAAAAAGCCATTTATGAAAATTTTGAAGTTATCAAATACTGAAATATTTTAATAAATAGAAATCAAAGGATAAAAGTGATAAAAAATAATTGAATATGATAATTTGGACAAAAATTATTAAGAACTTGAGTGTTTTTTAAATTTTAATTGATCGAAAAAAAATAAATAGAATTCTAACTCTTTAATAGTTTTAATTTTCAAAAGGGCAATAAAGATATTTTTATATTTTTATGCCACAAATAATAAATAAAATAAATAAAATTTGGACAGACTAATTATATAGAAATTTAAGTATTTAGTTATAAAAATATATGAATCAATCTATTAATTATGTTAAAAATTAAGCACTAAAGTATTATTTATTTTTTGAAAAGAGTAATAAAAATATTTTCATGCTTTCAATCGCAAGAAATCGATGCGGTCCCTATATAGAACTACATCCACCGGCATCAATTTTCCATTATCCATAATTAAAGCATCCATTATAAATTTATGTTATTTATCTATTAATCCAATTATACACAATCAATCATTCACCGAAAACTAATCATAGTAAATATATTTGGTATTCACTCTCAGTTTCCAATTTAAGAATAACTCTATGTATTTATTATAATTATATTATGCACTACAAAAGTGCATCACAACACAATAGGTAAAAGTCATTTTCCATAATTGGGTAAAATTTTTTCTACCATTTATAATTCTCTATCCGTAAAGAAATATATCCTTCACAAAATAGTATTTTATAACTCTATCTTATTAGAGTTATAAGTCAGAAATATCACAATAATAAAATCAACCTAAAAATTAAAAATAAATAAATAAATATTATAATTAATTCAAAAAAAAAATAAGAAAAACAATAAAAAACTTAAACTTTATATATCTTGTAATTATACTCTAGTTTTTGTAACAATTATACTTTGCCGTGAATGAGATAATTAAAGGTTATTTACTGCTCTTTGAATAACGATGGAGAAATCTTGCTCAATGCTCTCTAAAAAAAAAATTCTACTCTTTTTTCTCAAAAAGCTATCGATTATTTAAACAGATTGATGAAAAAACAAAAAATCTGCTTTTAATTTATTTTTTTAATAGACTATTTTGTCGTGAGTATCGGACTACTTCCTGTATGATTCAGATAACCTCATGTATTTCAATTTTCAAACTACAAAATAGCTTTTTATAATTATCCCTAACAAAAATATTAGCAATATTCACTTGAAATGTAATTGTTTATCACTCTCCATTTTATTGGTTGAAATATATTTATTATTATTTTTTCTCAACTCAATTAATTATTAATTATACATTTTAACTAATAAGAGATAGAGTGTTAAACAATCACCTTTAAGTGATTAGAGCTGAATATTCGATCAATTTACTTCAAAATCAAATTGAATTAAAAAAATTAAATCGAATTATTAAAATTTTATAAACCGAATCAAACCAATCAAAATAAATAATTGAATTGAATCAAATTAAATTTTTTTTAATTCAATTCAGTTTAATTATTCAATCTCTTCACTGAATTGAAATAATCATGCTTAAGAAATTATCAAATTCAGAAAATGCAACCAACAACTAACAAATCAAATATAAAATTTTAAAGATCTAAATAATTACAAATTAAGAATTACAAATGTTCATTTTTGTTATAAATGTAATAAAAATTCAATAAATTTATTAGAAATCAAGATCACAAGAACTCAAATTCAAAATTACATATGAAGATGAATGAAGGACTAAAAGAGTGCGACAATGATAGCAAAATGAAGGATAAAGGGGGAGAATATGATAGATTTGCGTTTGGCTTCGAAACTCCTGATAAGACCGCAACGGGCAAGAAGAGTAACAAACGAGGGAGAGCAGCAGGCAAGGCAAGAGAAAAGAGCGACGGGCTAGAGGGAGAGAGGCAATGAGAGGGAGAGTGGTGGTGAAAGGGAGAGCGGCGATAAAGGAGGAAAAATATTAAGTTATCGGAGATCGAGAATTTCAAAAAGACAAAAAAGGGAAAGATGATGAAAATAAAAATATGGCTTGAATCATTCCAATTAAAATAAATGGTTTAAATTCTCCGTATTAAGTTAATGGAAAAAATAAAAGATACATTACAATCCTAAGTGTCAAAGATCTTATGGAAGTTAAGATCTTTGAATGTCTAAAATGAATACTTTCCACCACTCTATATAATTACTCATCATAAACTTACCCATTATAAAGACATATAACAATATATAATATAGTGATTTAATTCAGTTAAAATGAATTTATATTTTTTAAAATCAAATCAAACTGATTGAATTTATTTTTTTAAAAGTAAAGAGAACTAAATTTTTAATAAATCAAATTAAAAATTTATTTCGATTCGATTCGATATATTATTTTGGTTAAAATTTAATTCTGTTTACTGTCACTAGCATTTCTCAATAATAATCTTTTATTTTTTTTATGAAATATTACTCTTGTATCTGTCATACTTTATATTAGTTATTTCTTTCAATTTTTATTCTATCAATTTTATAATTTTTATTTATATTTTTTAGCTAATATAAAATTATTGTTCACTTTTTTATTATAATAATATATTTATTAACTATTATAATTCTATTTAATTTAATTCTATTTTTTAAAAATTTTTTAAAATTATTTTTTAATATTTAATTAAATTAATATTTTTAAAATACATATAATTAAAAATTGATAAAAATATTTTTTTAATATGCCTGACAAAATAAAATAGGAAGTATTTTTTTTTTTTTATGTACCTTGCATCAGTTAAGGGCTTTGCTGAAGTGGTAGTCAAACTCTTTTTAAAAGAGCAATTTACTTTTTTACTAGTTTACCTTAGATTTGTCCAAGTTTTTTTTGGTCCGAAGATTTGTTTAAATTTAATAAACTTTCATAGGAGTATGGATTAACTGTGTTTATGTAGGCTTACTTAACTGTGTTTAATTTTCTGTTAAGAGAACATCTTAAATTTTTTTTTTTTTATACTTAACGAGTAATATTAATGTAGGAATTAATTAATAAATTTTTTAAAATATTAAAAATATTATAATATATTTTTCAAAATAAATACTTTTATAATATAAAAATTAAATAATAATTTCTATTTAAAAAATTACCAATATATTTATTTTAATATTACTTAAAATAATAGATGAAATTGTCTTCAAATGTTGACTCTATTAATTAGTCATTAATGTAGGAGTACATAAATTATAAAATGTTGATTAAATGATTAACCGATTGACAATTTAATAACAGACTGATTAATTTGATGATAGGACGATTGATTTGATGATTATTCACTGAAATATATTATTTTGTAAGTGAAATTTATTAATTAGGATGATATTATTTTAATTTGAGTTATTTAAAAATACTGTGCATTGGACGAGATAAGTTTCAAGGCTTAATATAGATATATCTGAGGTATTAACAATTAAAAAACCTTCTCTATTAATTACATTAATTTATTGTTTGCGGTAACAGAAGAAACACCGACAGAAAAAAACAGAGGACCCATTTTTCCTATGGAAAAGGACAGAGGAATCAATTGTGTGGAGCCCATATGATAATTGAGCTGAGCATATTGACTATAACTTCTTCACTTGCTCTTCTGCTTCTCAGTGCATTCAATTTGGCTTTAATTCTCGGTAGAAATCAACCGATCACTTTGCTCTCTGTCGCTCTGCATACCCCGATTGCTGTTCAACTGCTGAAGGTAACAAGTTTCTTTTAAATGTAGTACTTAATTCTATAATTTGTTGGTACTGTTTATCTGTTTATTCAGATTTTTCATTTATTTATTTGCTCATATTTTATGCCATTTTTTATGGTAGATTTGCAAAAGAGAAACCCTTTTGATTTTTTTTTTTTATTTTTTAGTTATTTATTTATTTCTCTTTACCTTAGGTCTATGCTTGATAAAGGAGTTGCTTTTGTATGTCTCTCGTTATATTATGTTTTTATTTAAAAATCTGCACTCAAAAATCTTTACTCGCAAAAATTACTTTACTGTTTGGTTTCTATTTTTCATTTTCTTTAATTATTTTCAGTAGTAATCAGCTGATCATATTGCTCCATCTGTCTCTCTCTTTACATGCTTTGATAATGCTAAAGGTAACAAGCGTTCCTTTTATCTTTTTACCACTCAGTTTCTTTGATACTTTGTTTTTTTTTTTTTTCCATATTAATTTGCTTTGATACCGTTTCTTCAATTATGTATGTTGTCTCTCTTTAGTGGTAATCAGCTGATCATCTTGCTGGATCTGTCTCTCTTTCATTGTTAAAGGTAACAAGATCTCCTTTTATTTTTATCACTCAATTCCATAGTATCTTTGTGTCATTTTTAAGATAGACTTATTTTAGTATTCTTTTGCTTTTTATTTCTCAATTTGCTTTGAAAACTCTGTTCGTTTTCACCTCTCATTTTATTCTAATAACTTATAGCTGTTATTCTCTACCTAGAGAAAAAAAAAGAGCAGCAAATGGAGTTTGCAAAGTTAGCTGTGGATCCCATTGTATCCAAAGTTTTCGAACTGTTGGTTAATCCTGTTGTGCGTCAGATCAAATATGTATTCAACTACAGTGCCAACATCCACAATCTCGAAGAAGAAGTTCAAAAGCTCAGTGATGCTAAACAAAGGGTTAAGCACACTGTTGAGGTGGCTGGGCGGAATCCACTAGAACAAATTGAAGCTGATGTTCAGCAGGGGTTGGCTAAGGTGGATAGTGGCGCTGAAGATGCAGATAAAATTCTTCTTCAACATAAAGATGGAGGAAAATGGAGGTGCTTCATGGGATTGTGTCCAAATTTGATCAGGCGCCACCAGATTAGTAGAAAAGCCAGTAAAGAAATACCAATCATTGTTGGAGTCCGAGAAGGGGGAAATTTTCCCAGAGTTTCCTACCGTGCTCCACCACAGGGCATAGTGGCAGTCAAAGAGTGTGAAGCCTTTGAATCAAGAACATCTGTTGTAGATGAAATCTTGAATGCTTTAAAAGATGCTGACGTCAATCTCATTGGAGTGTACGGAATGGGAGGCGTGGGTAAAACCACACTTGTGAAACACATTGCCACTCCGGTCAGGGAACTCGGAATCTTCAAATTGGTGGTTATAGCAACTTTCACCAACAGTGTGGTTGTGACAAGTGTTCAGCAAGAAATTGCAGAATGGCTAGACTTCAAACTTGGTGCGGAGTCTATTTCAGTACAAGCAGCTCGATTGAGTGAGCGAATCAAAAAAGAAGAGAAAATTCTAATAATTCTTGATGATATATGGGCAGCAATCAAACTAGATGAGATATGATTCCTTATGGCACTGATCATAATGGAAGCAAGATACTTATGACGTCTAGAAATCAATCTGTATTGTCGGAAAGCAAGATACTTATGACGTCCAGAAATCAATCTGTATTGTCGGAAATGGGTGTACAGAGAGATTTCAGGCTTGAAGTTTTAGAGCATCAAGAGGCAGTGTAAAATAGTTATTTCTTCTATATATTTGCAAACTTTTAGATGCAACATGAATGTTCAACATGTTTTCATTTGATTGATCTTTACAGGTTGTCTCCAACTTGGAGAGGTTAGCTCTAACAATAAAGGATGCGGCAACGAAATGGGAAGGCCAGTTTTCAGCTGATCTCTTTCACAAACTCACAGCCATTGGGATATGTTGCTTTCATGATGAATCTAGCTTTTCCATTTGATCTCCTTGAAAGATTTCAGCCTATGGAAATTCTTGGAGTGGGTTGTCGTCAATTCAAGGAGCTGTTCCCATGTGATGGCTTTGTTGGTAGGAAAAAATATGCTGAGGTTCTTGGATGGATACTGTCGTTATTGTTGGATAACCTTCCTGATTTGACGGATATATGGAACCAAGACTCCCAACTTGACCAAGTTTTACAGTCTCTTGAACTTCTTCATGTTCAGAGGTGTAACAGTCTGGTTGCTTTAGCACCATCCTCTACTTCTTTCCAAAATCTAATCACGTTGTAAGTGTTGAAATGCAATGGATTGCTTAGTCTAGTAACATTTTCCACAACAAAAAGTCTGGTACAACCCACAACAATGAGTATAAAAGAATGTGATGGATTGAAAGAGATAGTTGCAAATGATGGAGATGAAATTGAATTGAAAGAGGATATTATCTTCAGCAAATTGGAAAGTTTGGAACTTCATTATTTATCGAGCCTCGTTTGCTTTTGTTCATCACAACACAGATTCAAATTCCCCTCTTTGAAAAAGGTAACTGTGAAGCAATGCCCCAAGCTGCAGGTTTTCTCAAAATTAGTCTAGTCTGCTGGGTGTACAAAAAGATGACCAATGGCATTGGAATGGCAATCTCAATACCGAGTGCTTAATGGTCGATGTATGTTAAGTTTTTTCCTAGTGATTTTTAATATTTATGAATACATTATTAGTTATATTTTGTACTAATATACTGCCCGTTGTGATATATTTGAGAATCAAGATGGCCTAATGTGTTTGAACATCTTAACATGTAGACTTTAACGTGCTTCATTCTTCCATGTCAGATAGGATTTTGTGCAATAACAATTCTTGATTCCTTGTTACATGATTAGACTTTTCTTCTTTGCATTTTTCAAACTTTCATTTGACTTCTTCCTTAAATCTCTTGTGGTAAACTTTCTATCTCTATACTTTGCTTCAAGGATAGTTTCAATTCTGCTGAAGGTTCCGCCATCTCTATTAACGTGTCTCGCTCTATCTTTTTTTATTTACTTTTTTCTAAATGTTCCCTTTTTATTTAAATAAATTATTTTTATAATAAAATAAATATTTTCTTTCAATTTATGAACTTTTATTTGTAATTATATATTTTATTTGATGTAAAATTATCAATTATTTATAATTTCGAGGCATGAACTTAATTATGTACGATTAACTTATATCATCAGTATTAACCCATAATGCTGCTCAGCCTTTTCCATTTTCAAATTTTTTTCAACTTATCCCATGCCTCTTTACATATTTTACAAATGATTCTGTAGAAAATTGCATATATTTTTCAGAGGTATTATGTTTCTTCAGAGAAAATAGAAAGAGTTTTTCATATATTTTAGAAATTTTTTACAAAGGCATTACTCTTGCGTAAACCTTTATTTTGATAGACCAAACGCGATAATTTTCTTCATAAATATTGAGAATAAATTGAGGAGAAACAGAAACATAATATAGTAAAAATAACACATAAAAACTAATAGAAAATATTCTCTCAACAACCAAAAAAACTTATAATATTTTAAAAATTTCACAACTCTTAAAGAAAAGAGCATTAATACCACAATTAAAACTAGAAGACTACAAATTTAGAAAAAATAAAAAGAGTTTTGAAATTTACTTTCTCATTATGTTTTTTCACATTATAAGTACTATTTATAGATGTCTTGTAAGCAAGGAATCTTCTTCACGAAAGCTATGCGAAAGCTAAATTAACTAAAAATTCTTACTTCACTTTGAATTGTTAGTTTAATATATATTATTTTTAAAAATTTAAAATAAATATAATAAATGTAATAAAAAAATATTATATAACTTTTGGTATATTTGGTAAGAAATTTTTCAAGAGATTCTTAATATATTTAATTTATATAAAGTTAAAACAAAAAATTAATTAACAAAAAATAAAGAGTTAAATTAAATAAAAATAGCAAATATATTTTGTTTAAATACTGTCATTTTTTATTCATCTGAATGTAATACAACATCATAAAAGAAAAACAGAAACTTAAAGTGAATAATGAATGCTTTAATTCTTCTAAACTTAAGAATCTTAAAAGAGAAGCATTGTTATTTATCTGTCATTTACAAATTAGAATTCTCTAAAAAAAATTAACAATACACCACATCAACTTTTGACCATAGTATTATTCTTCAGAGTTTTAATACAATAATTTAATTTAACAATGTAATAATATTTTAGCATACTCAATTGGATTATTTCTACATCACTCATTCAATGCACAAATTCAACAGTGCTTGTCTTTACCAAATGACACAAACAAACATTTCTTTGATCACTTGATGGAACATACAATTCTCCATTACTCAATTTTTTTTAATCAATATTGATAAAACAAGTTTTGATCTATGAATTAAGTCACAATGGCAAAATAAAAAATTATTATTGAAAACGAAACCCCATGATCCAACCATAAAAAAATTCCTATAAAGACAAATAAATAATCAATGTGGCTAAACAAGTGGATATATATATATATAATTAAAATCGATTGATTATTTATTTGTGGAGCCCATAGACCTCTCCATTTGCCGTGACCTTTCTTCTTTTCTTTTATGATAATGGACTCCTAACTTTTTTTTTTTTTCCTTTTCTTCTTTTCTTTTTTTTTTCTTTTGAATTTATGACTATTGAATTAATTACATTTATCAATAAGAGATAATAGCAAATAATTTTAATCCATTCGTGTTTTAATACATATATTCCTACTTAAATTTATATATATCATATTTCTAAATTTAATGAAAATAATAGATCATCATATTAATTAGCACCATAAACTAATAATTTAGTATAATTAAAAAAAAATAATTGTACATAAAATAAAATCTAAACTTTTTAATTTTAATAATTATATTCTAAATTTTTCTTTATAAATATACTCAAAATTAATTTCTTTAATTTTAATATGATAGTTAAAAGGTTAATATAAATTTGATTAACTCAAAATTACTGAGTTTATTAGAAAAAAATAAGTCATAAATTAAACTAAAAATAGCTATTTTTGATAAATTAAATTGATTGTTATTTTAATTTTATAATATAGATTTTATAAGTGTGTACAATTGCAGAAATGGTATGTATTGTGTTAGTTAAACTTAAAAAAATTAAAACTAATTTTGAATATTTATTAAAAAAAATTTAGAGTAATAATCGCTCAAATTGGTAAAATTAAAATTTTTTTATAATTATATTAAAATATTAATTTAAAATATTGACTAAAAGATGGCGAGACGTTTTTATTAAATTTAATTATTTAACTTAAAAACATAAATATATTTAGAAGATTAGTATATGATGTATTAGTTAATTTTTTATAATTTGGAACTTTAAGGAAATGGAGAAAAATTGCTGAGAGTTTGTGAGAGAAGACAATTTTAGGTTTTCAACTTTTCTCTATTATTTGACCAAATTTTTTAATGGAAAGTAAATTGAAATTAAATGAAAGTATTAAATTATTAATCCAACAAAAATAAGGAATGTTTTAATGAGTTTAGAAAAATATAAGATTAATTGGTAAATAATGATAATATTTAAAGAATAAAATTGTAAAAATTTTTTATTTTTAAAAATAATATTATCAAAAAATTAATTTCATAATTAAAATTTTACATTTAAATTAAAATAAAAAAATTTAAATTATTTTGAAATAGTAGTAAAAAAAAAAGAGACATGCATTTTTTCTTATTTTGAGCAGAAGATAAAATAAAAAAGAACAAAAAATTATTAACATAAAATTTTAATTTAGATGTAAAGAAATTATTATGATAATATGTTTTAGTCCCTAAATTTTAATATAATTAACGGATCAATCTCTGTATTTTTAAAATCAAACAATTAAATTTTTTTATAATTAATTCTTCTAAATTAAATATTTTTCTATTTATAATTTTATTAGTCAATAAATTAAACGGATAATAAATATTTTAAATACTTAAAATATCATTATGACCACTTAAATTCCGACAAATGTGATGAACATTTCATCTCAAAAAAAATATTTTAATTCCTAAATTTTAGTATAATTAATGGATTAATCCTTATATTTTTAAAATTGATTCTTTAAAGTCCTTTATATTTAATTCACACAAAATCACATTCATTCTATTTATTGTAGATATAAATTTAAAGTTAATGGATGGTCAAATTTTCTAAAATACTTTTTATAAAAATTTATAACCTACTTAAACTTACTAAATACCACTTAAAAATGATTAAAAATATAAATTTTTTTTTGTAAAATTTGAATGAAAAAGTGATTTAAGAAAGTTTTGAAATTATCAAATACTGAAATATTTTAATAAATAGAAGGATAAAAGTGATAAAAAATAGTTGAATGTTATAATTTGGACAAAAGTTACTAAGAACTTGAGTGTTTTCTAAATTTTAATAGATGAGAAAAAATAGATGAAATCCTAACTTTTTAATGGTTCTAATTTTAAAAAGGGTAATAAAGACATTTTTATATTTTCAGCGATAAATAATGGCTTCGCTGAAGTGGTAGTCAAACTCTTTTTAAAAGTATTTTACTTTTTGACTAGTTTACCTTAGATTTGTCCAACTTAGATTTGTCCAAGTGTTTTTTTTTTTTCTCAAAAGATTTGTCCAAAAATACCTATGGCGAAAGATTCAGGCTTTGAGGGAGCTGACTCTTCTACTGTAAGTTGAGGAGGAGAAGGAAGTATGACCACTTCTTCTTGACGAGAACGCTTAACAGAAGGACCGGTTGCCCAGACAACAGTTTTGCCTTTACGAACAGCACGCACCATCTAAGCAAATCTGCTTTCTGACCCAGCTATATCTGCATAAATTGAAAAGTAAGTAAGGCAATTTGAAATCTAAAAGAAGATAGAAAGAAAAGTATATGATCCACCTTTCCACAGGGCTCAGGGTATCCGATGGGGGGCACATCAGATTACTCCAGTTTTAACCCCTACCCTACCTACATGCCTTATCCACCTTTCTACCCACCTTACCCACAGTACCCAGCTTATCCACCCTCACCTTTCTGCCCTAGCATAGCAAACCCTATCTCGGGGAATGCTGCACCTCCTCCCCCACCTACAGAACCAGTAGCCCCAGTTGCTCAACCTCCTAGACCTAGCTCATCTGGTGGGAGCAAGGTAAAGATGACTGACTACCTGAAGCTGGATGCTCCCAAATACAAGTCAGGGGATGATCCCTTTGAGTACTTAAGAGTAGTGAAGATAATAACTGATGAGCTAGGGGCAGATGATAGCAGCGCCATTCAAATGGCAGGGTTTACTTTAAAGTGCAAGAAGGCACGAGAATGGTTCAAGTGCTATGTGGACCCAAGACTGGATAGCCTGTCATGGGAAGAGTTTACCAATGAGTTTGTTGGGTGGGCATTTCCAGACAGTTCCAGGGAACTGAAGATGATTGAGTTCGAGCAGCTGAGGCAGACAGAGGAGATGAGTGTGGAGGAGTACACAGATAAGTTCTTAGAGCTGTTGCCATTTGCAGCAAGCTCTTGACACAGATTCGAAGAAGGCTAGGAGGTATGTCATGAGACTGCACTCTAGATATTCCTCCTTGATTCAGTTAGTTGAGAGGGAAAGCTTCCACACTGTGGTGGATATGGCCCGGAAGATGGAGGCCAGTGCTATAATTGAGGGGTCAGTGAAACAGTCAGTGGCCCAGTCTTCAAGTTCTAAGACCCCAAGTAGAGGAAAGTCAGATCCTTCGTTTCAGGGTGCAGCCGCTTCAGGTAGTAAGAAGTGGGACAAGGCCAAGACTAAGAAGAACAAGTTCTGGAATAAGTTGAAGTCCAGTCTGGGATTTGGCGGTGGCTCGAGCTCAGGCTTAGATGGTACAGAGTGTTTAAGGTGTGGTAAGCCACACAAGGGAGTGTGTCGGGCGGGGACAAATGCATGTTTCAGATGTGGACAGGAAGGACACATGGCTCGGGAGTGTCCTAGAGCACCTTTTATGGCACAGTCCCAGTAGACAGCTTCGGGTAGCATGGCACAGCCAGCAGCTCCAGCCATGACTCAGGGTAGTGGCAGAGGCAGAGGGAGAGAGGCAGCCTCTTCTTCAGCAGGTTCCCGAGGTGAAGGTCCGTCAGCTCCAGCCAGGATCTTCACCATGACACAGCAGAAGGCAAACACATCCAACACCGTGGTGTCAGGTAATCTCATCATTGGTTGTTCAGATGTGTATGCATTAATGGACCCTGGTGCATCTCATTCTTTTGTTGCCCCGAGAGCAGTTGAGAGGTTGGGTTTGATGGTCTCTGGGTTAGAGTGTCCCCTCTAGGTCAATGGACCCAAGTGTGATCCATCAGTGACAGAATTAGTCTGTCATTTTTGTCCAGTGTTTATTGAGGATAGATGCCTTCCAGCCGACCTTGTGGTTCTAGAGTTGACAGATTTTAACGTCATTCTAGGGATGGATTGGCTATCTACCCATGGTGCTACCTTGGACTGCAGAGACAAGGTAGTCAGGTTCAGAGGTCAGGATGGGTCAGAGGTCGTCTTCAGAGGAGACAAGAGGGGTACGCCTAGAGGTCTGATATCAGCCCTACAGGCTCGTAGGTTGCTTAGGAGGGGATGTCAGGGGTATTTAGCTCATGTGAGAGAGCTAGATAGTCAGGTCAGGGAGCCAGCCTCAGTGCCAGTTGTCAGAGAATTTCAGGATGTTTTCCCAGAGGAGCTTCCAGGACTACCACCTGCTAGGGAGATAGAGTTTGAAATAGAATTGATGCCTGGAACCAGACCGATCTCTATCCCTCCCTACAGGATGGCACCAGCAAAACTGAAAGAGTTGAAGGAGTAGTTACAAGAGCTGGTAGATAAGGGTTTCATCCGACCGAGTACCTCACCTTGGGGTGCTCCTGTGCTGTTTGTGAGAAAGAAGGATGGATCCCTCAGACTTTGTATCGACTACTGGCAGTTGAACAAAGTCACTACCAAGAACAAGTATCCGTTGCCTAGAATCGATGATCTATTTGACCAGCTAGCTGGGGCCGGTTGTTTCTCCAAGATAGATCTGAGATCGAGGTACCACCAGTTAAGGATTAGAGAGGAAGATGTACCGAAGACAGCTTTCAAGACCAGATATGGGCATTATGAGTTCCTTGTAATGCCGTTTGGGCTAACCAATACCCCTGCAGCATTCATGGATCTCATGAACAGAGTTTTCAGTCAGTATCTGGATCACTTCATTATTGTCTTCATTGATGATATCCTAGTATATTCCAGAAATGCAAAGGAGCATGCCCAGCATCTGAGGATAGTTTTGCAGACCCTGAGGGAGCATGGCTTGTATGCCAAGTTCTCTAAATATGAATTCTGGCTGAGGAGCATTTCATTCTTGGGGCATGTTGTGTCAGAACAAGGAATTGAAGTAGACCTCAAGAAAGTAGAGGCTGTAGCTAATTGGCCTAGACCCACTTCAGTGACCGAGATCAAGAGTTTTCTGGGTTTGGCAGGTTACTACAGGAGATTTGTCTAGGATTTCTCCAAGATTGCCGCTCCTATGACCAGATTGACCAAGAAGAACCAGAGGTTTGTGTGGTCTGATCATTGTGAAGAGAGCTTTGAAGAGCTGAAGAGGAGATTGACGTCAGCACCGGTGTTAGCTCTGCCGACCAGTGATGAGGACTTCACAGTATTTTGTGATGCGTCCCGAGTGGGACTAGGTTGTGTGCTGATGCAGAATGATAGGGTAATTGCTTATGCTTCTAGGCAGCTGAAGAAGCATGAGTTGAATTATCCTACACATGACCTAGAGATGGCAACAGTGATCTTTGCACTTAAGATATGGAGGCATTACCTGTATGAGGTGAAGTGTGAGATCTTTACAGATCATAAGAGTTTGCAATACATCTTAAGTTAGAGGGAGTTGAATCTGAGGCAGAGAAGATGGGTAGAATTGCTTAGTGACTATGATTGTAAGATCCAGTATCATCCGGGTAAGGCAAATGTTGTGGCAGATGCCCTAAGTCGGAAATCACTTAGCAGTTTATCCCACATCACGGCAGAGAGAAGACCGATGTTGAGAGAGTTCTACAAGCTTGTTAATGAGGGGTTGCAGATGGAGTTGTCTGGTACAGGTGCTTTAGTAGCCCAGATGAGGGTTTCACCTGTGTTTTTGGAGCAGGTGGCTCAGAAATAGCATGAGGACCCCAAGCTAGTGAAGATTGCCAGGACTGTCCAGTCAGGCAAGAATGATGAATTCAAGTTTGACAGCAAAGGAATCCTCCGCTATAGGAACATATTATGTGTACCAGATGACATTGGGTTGAAAGGAGACATTATGAGAGAAGCCCATAATGCGAGGTACAGTGTTCACCCAGGAGCCACCAAAATGTATCAGGATCTGAAGAGAGTTTATTGATGGCCAGCTATGAAGAGAGAGGTGGCACAGTTCATGTCCGCTTGTGAGGTATGTCAGAGGGTGAAGCTGGAACATCAGAAGCCGGCTGGAATTCTTAACCCACTACCGATTCCAGAGTGGAAATGGGAGAACATAGCTATGGATTTTGTGGTGGGGTTACCGGCGACGTACAACAGGTTAGACTCCATATGGGTGATTGTGGACAGACTCACCAAATCTGCTCACTTCATCCCTGTCAGGAGTGGCTATTCTGTGGACAAGTTGGCTCAGGTTTTTGTTGATGAGGTAGTAAGGCTGCATGGGGCTCCAGTATCTATAATGTCAGATAGGGGACCCCAGTTCACCTCCAGGTTTTGGCGGAGTCTGCAGAGTGCTATGGGTACCAGATTAGATTTTAGTACTGCCTTCCAGCCACAGACTGATGGACAGTCAGAGAGGACCATCCAGACAACTGAAGATATGTTTAGAATATGCGTGCTAGATTTTGGAGGTTCTTGGAGGCAGCATCTACCTTTGGTGGAGTTTGCCTACAATAACAGCTATCATGCTAGCATAGGGATGGCTCCATATGAAGCTTTGTATGGGAGAAAGTGCAGGTCACCTGTTTGTTGGGAAGAAGTGGGAGAGAGGGCCTTGGCAGGCCCAGAGCTAGTAGAGATTGTAATACCCGGCTAGACTCCGGTATCGGAATTCCTACCGTCCGGTGGAATCTCGGATGTCGGAAACCTCTAGAAGGGTAAAATCATATTTTATGAAATGTTTTTATGTATTTCATGTTTTTAAGTAAGAGATTAAATGAGTTTTTGCATGAAATTAGCCTTGGAGGAAGACCCAGGTTCGGCCGCCGAACATGCATGCGCTTCGGGAGTGCTTTAGGCCCCCAAAGGCATAAGTGAGGGAAGTCCATGTTCGGCCGCCGAACATGGCATGCATGCGGAGGCACGTTAGGCCCCCGAAAGTGGCCTGGCCAGCCACTATAAAGGGGTCCCCATGTCCGAACGGGCGAGTTTTTCTCCCCATTTTCGGCCAAGGTGAGTCCTCCGCCGTCCCTTGCCGATTTTGAGTTTCTTCCTTCTAGATTTTATGATTTCTCACAAGTTTTAACTTGGTGTTTGAAGATTTTGAGTAAAAGAACGAGTTTTGAGAACTTGGAGATCTAGAGCGGATTTCTCCTCATCTTCGAGTTTGGATCGCTTCTCCTCTAGGTTTTCAAGAGGTAAGCCTAGATCCGACCCTCCTTGCATGTTTTAAGTAAGTTTTAAGTTGATTTATGGGGTAGAAATGCATGTATAGGATTTTATTGAGTTTTGGTGATTTTTGAGTTTATGTACAATGTGGATTGTGTGAATGTGTTTTAGGTGTTTTGTTTGGGGTTTAGGATAGTTTGAGACCCCTATGAGCTGATGTATGTGAGTATGCATGTTGTAGAATAGGTTTATGCATGTTTGATTGGATTGAGGCTTGATTGTGCATGTGGAGCTGAGTTTCTGCCACTTTGGAGAAACTCAGGTTCGGCCGCCGAACCCGCTTGTGGAGGCAGCTTTCGGCTGCCGAAACCTGCCCCCGAAAGATGACTTTCGTCTCTGGAGGGGACTTTCGGCCGCCGAAGGTGCCGCCGAAAGTCACTGAGTTTCGGCTCTGAAGGGACTTTCGGCCGCCGAACCTGCCGCCGAAAGTGCCCTGTCCAGCCCTCTTTTGCATGATTTCTATGATTGTTTTAAGGTGTTTTAGGGGGTTTTTGGGGAGTATTTTAGAGTCATGTTCATGTATGTTTGGTCCCTCATTTGAGTCCACCTGTGTAGGTTCGGACCCGAGGAACCGAGGCCCCCAGCAGTGAGTCAGCTGCTTCAGTGTCTGGTCAGAGCTAGCCAGAGGTGAGTGAAATAATTCCTTATGTTTTTAAAGTAAATTAATGAAAGTTTTAGCATGACCCATGCATCATGAATGCCATGAGATATATTAGGGTGCTTGCATTAGAGATCACGAATATGTTGCATTGCATATTATGTTGTTGATGTGGGTGAATGTTGAATGATCCTTTAGCCCCC
This sequence comes from Manihot esculenta, assembly GCF_001659605.2. Classification (NCBI taxonomy): domain Eukaryota; kingdom Viridiplantae; phylum Streptophyta; class Magnoliopsida; order Malpighiales; family Euphorbiaceae; genus Manihot; species Manihot esculenta. The sequence goes on along the minus strand of NC_035162.2, from coordinate 35,837,098 downwards.
ACTATGGTATGATGTGATATGGTATGGAAGACCAGGGAGGCCCATTCTACGCCCCCCTGGCACTATTGGAAATGTTATGTTATGTATGTCTATGTAAGAGAAAGACTAGGGAGGCCCATTCTACGCCCCCCTGGCACTATTGGAAATGAGTAGAGGGCTATTGGTGACAAGTTCATCCTTGATGTGATATGTTTGTGATGTGATGCATTTCATGAAAGCATGAATTATAATATAATGTTTTGCTATTCTGCTCACTAGGCTCTAGTAGCTCACCCCTCTCCTTTAACCCCCAGGTTTGCAGGTACAGGCTAGTTCAGGAGGTCAGCAGGAGTAGAGGAAGTTTAATGTAATAGAATAGTTGTGGACATGACAAATTGTTATGTAATGTAATGAATAGTATTATGATGTAATGATATGATGTATTGAGGATTAGAGTTGTGCTTGACCCTAGTATGTTGAGTTGATCCCTTGAGACATGATTTATAAAATGATTTATGATGTTTTATGTTATCCAAGCTTAATGTATATTGTGATACCCCATTGGAGCATTTGATGAGGGCTCCAGTGTGTGGTCTATGTTTATGAGTTGTGCATGCACAGGTTAAGCTTGGAAAGGAAATGAAAATTTTTTACAGTTTATGTTTATGTTTGATCATGTATGGGATTCAACAGGTATTTAGGATGTATGTTAGGCTTGCTACGGGTCCTGGCGGCCTTAAGCCGATCTGGATCCTAGCGCCGGTAGCGGTTCGATTTTTAGGTCGTTACAGAGTGGTATCAGAGCCCTAGGTTCATATGGTCGGACCTAGAGTGTCGGGCTCATAGATGTTCTAGAAGGTCAAGCACAATAGGAAGGATCATGTCCACTAGGATAGGATGTAGAGTCCTGTCTTGAATGATGATGTGATATGCCATGATGATATGCATGTGCATAAATGCTATGAGATGTATGCTATGTATGTGATGCAGGTTCATGTGTTTCCACATGAACCATGTGATGCTAATGATTCTATGTGTTATGTGTTGTTTTTCAGAAGATAGGATGAGAGAAACTCGTCGATCTGCATGATTGACTGGAGTACCACCTTAGGACGAGGGCACTGATGCCCATCCTCCAGCATTGCCTAGGGCAATGTCCAGTAGGTCCAGCAGAGAAAGAGCACTAAGAGACCCTAGAAGGTCTTTGGATTTGGGCATAAGCAGATCAGTGAGGGGAACAGTGCAGGGAGGTATGTCAGAGGATGTGGGGGATGATATGAATGTGGATCAGAGGAGGGATGGCAGTCTTGGAATGAGCATGTCAGAAGAGGGCATGGGAGAGTCACAGGGAGGCACTCAGGCCTCGGGGTTTGTTCAGCCACCCCAATACCCACCCTTTTCTCAGCATCTAGGGTATTCGATGGGAGGTACATCGGATTACCCCAGCTTTAACCCTTATTCTTCCCACATGCCATACCCACCTTTCTATCCACCATACTCTCAGTACCCTATGTACCCTCCCCCATCTTACTTTCCAGGTACAACAAACCCTACCCCAGGGAATGTCGCACCTCCTTCACCACCACCAGAACCTACTGTCCCAGAAACCCAAGTACCTAAACCTACCTCATCTGGAGGGAGCAAGGTCAAGATGACCGACTATATGAAGCTGGGTGCTCCTCAATATGAAACAGGTGATGACCCATTTGAGTACCTTGGGAGGGTCAAAATGATCACAGATGAGATAGGGGCTGATGATAGCAGAGCCATTCAGATGGCTGGGTTTACATTGAAGTGCAAAAAGGCCCGTGACTGGTTTAAAAACTATGTGAACCCGAGGGTGGACAGTATGTCCTGGGAGGAATTTTCAAATGAGTTTGCAGGATGGGCTTTCCCTGAAAGCTCCAGGGAACAGAAGATGGTTGAATTTGAACAATTGAGACAGACTAATGAGATGAGTGTAGATGAGTACACAGACAGATTCTTGGAGTTGTTGCCATTTGCTGGGCAGAATCTGGATACAGAACAGAAGAAGTCTAGGAGGTATATCATGAGGCTTCACTCCAGGTATTCCTCTTTGATACAGTCAGCAGAGAGGGAGAGTTTCAATGCCATAGTGGATATGGCTCGGAGAATGGAGGCTAGTGCAATCATTGATGGGAAGGTTAGACAGTCAGTGGCACAGCCTTCTGGTTCCAAGACCCCAGGTGGGGGAAAGATAGACCCCTCTTCTGTGGGTTCAGCAGCTTCAGGCAGTAAGAGGTGGGGCAGTACCACCAAAAAGTCCAAGAAGAACAAGTTCTGGAACAAGATCAAGTCAGGTCTGGGACTAGAAAGTGGCTCAAGCTCAGGGGCAGACAGTGCTACATGTGTGAAGTGTGGTAAGCTACACAAAGGGATCTGCCGGGCTGGGACGACAGCCTGCTACAGATGTGGGCAAGAGGGGCATATGTCAAGAGATTGTCCTAGAGCAGCTTTTGGGACACAGCCCCAGCAAACAGCTTCTGGTAGTATAGCTCAGCCAGTAGCTCCAGCAGCGACACAGGCTAGTGGTAGGGGCAGAGGGAGAGGGGCAGCCTCTTCTTCAGTAGGTTTCAGAGGTGAAGGTCCATCAGCTCCAGCACGGATCTTCACCATGACTCAGCAGGAGGCTAATACATCCAACACCGTGGTGTCAGGTAATCTCATCATTAGTTGTTCAGATGTTTATGCCTTGATGGATCCTGGTGCATCTCATTCATTTATTGCTCCGAGAGCCGTCGAGAGGGTAGGATTGATGGTCTCTGGGTTAGAGTGTCCCCTATGGGTCAGTGGACCCAAGTGTGACCCGTCAGTGGCAGAGGCAGTCTGCCAGTGTAGTCCAGTTTTTATTGAGGGAAGATGCCTGTCCGCCGACCTAGTGGTTCTAGACTTGACAGATTTTGACGTCATTCTAGGGATGGACTGGTTATCTACCCATGGTGCTACCTTGGACTACAGGGACAAGGTAGTCAGATTCAGAGGTCAGGATGGGTCAGAGGTCGTCTTCAGAGGAGACAAGAGGGGTACACCTAGAGGTCCGATCTCAGCTCTTCAGGCTCGTAGGTTGCTTAGGAGGGGATGTCAGGGATTTTTAGCTCATGTGAGAGAGCTGGACAGTTATGTCAGAGAGCCCGCCTCAGTGCCTGTGGTTAGAGAGTTTTTAGATGTTTTTCCAGACGAGCTGCCAGGTTTACCACCTGCTAGGGAGATAGAGTTCGAGATAGAATTGATGCCTGGAACCAGACCGATCTCTATCCCTCCCTACAGGATGGCACCAGCTGAGTTGAAAGAGTTGAAGGAGCAGTTGCAAGAGTTGGTAGACAAGGGTTTCATCCGACCGAGTACCTCACCTTAGGGTGCTCCAGTGCTTTTGTGAGAAAGAAGGATGGATCCCTCAGACTTTGTATCAACTACAGGCAGTTGAACAAGGTCACTACCAAGAATAAGTACCCGTTGCCCAGAATCGACGATCTATTTGACCAGCTAGTTGGGGCCGGTTGTTTCTCCAAGATAGATATGAGATCAGGGTACCACCAGCTGAGGATAAGGGAAGAGGATGTGCCGAAGACGGCGTTCAGGACCAGGTATGGGCACTATGAGTTCCTTTTGATGCCATTCGGGTTAACCAATGCCCCTGCAGCATTATGGATCTCATGAACAGAGTTTTCAGTCAGTACTTGGATCACTTTGTTATTGTCTTCATAGATGATATCTTAGTGTATTCCAGAAATGCAGAGGAGCATGCCCATCACCTGAGGACAGTATTGCAGACCTTGAGGGATCATGGCTTGTATGCCAAGTTCTCCAAGTGTGAATTTTGGCTTAGGAGCATTTTATTCTTAGGGCACGTTGTGTCAGAACAAGGTATTGAGGTAGACCCCAAGAAGGTTGAGGTTGTAGCTAACTGGCCTAGACCCACTACTGTGACCGAGATCAAGAGCTTTCTGGGTTTGGCAGGTTACTACAGGAGGTTCGTTCAGGACTTCTCAAAAATTGCCGCTCCTATGACCAAGCTGACTAAGAAGAACCAGAGATTCGTGTGGACCGACTAGTGTGAAGAGAGCTTTGAGGAACTGAAGAAGAGGTTAACTTCAGCACGGTGTTAGCTCTGCCCAGTAGTGATGAGGACTTCTCAGTGTATTGTGATGCGTCCCGTGTGGGACTGGGTTGTGTGTTAATGTAGAATGATAGGGTGATTGCTTATGCTTCTAGGCAGCTGAAGAAGCATGAGTTAAATTACCCCACACATGACCTAGAGATGGCAGCGGTTATCTTTGCACTCAAGATATGGAGGTATTACCTTTATGGGGTTAAGTGTGAGATCTTCACAGATCATAAGAGCCTGCAGTACATCCTGAGTCAGAGAGAACTGAATTTGAGGCAGAGGAGATGGGTAGAACTGTTGAGTGACTATGATTGCAAAATTCAGTACCATCTAGGTAAGGCGAATGTTGTGGCAGACGCCCTAAGCCGGAAATCACTTGGCAGTCTATCCCACATTTCAGCAGAGAGAAGGCCAGTGGTGAGGGAATTTCATAGGCTTATGAATGAAGGGTTGCAATTAGAGTTGTCTGGCACAGGTGCTTTGATAGCCCAGATGAGAGTGTCACCCGTGTTTCTGGAGCAGGTGGCTCAGAAACAACATTAGGACCCAGAGTTGGTCAAGATTGCCAGGACTGTTCAGTCAGGCAAGAGTGATGAATTCAGATTTGATGATAAGGGGATCCTCTGCTACGGGAACAGATTATGTGTGCCAGATGATATCAGTCTGAAGGGAGACATTATGGGAGAAGCCCATAATGCCAGATATAGCATTCACCCCAGAGCCACCAAAATGTATCAGGATCTGAGGAGAGTATATTGGTGGCCAGCTATGAAGAAAGATGTGGCACTGTTCATGTCAGCCTGCGATGTGTGTTAGAGGGTGAAGTTGGAACACCAGAAGCCGGCTGGGATGCTTAACCCACTACCGATTCCAGAGTGGAAATGGGAGAACATAGCCATGGATTTCGTGGTGGGATTACCGGCAACGTCCAACAGATTGGACTCCATATAGGTGATTGTGGACAGACTCACCAAATCTGCTCACTTCATTCCTGTCAGGAGTGGCTATTCTGTGGATAAGTTGGCGCAGGTGTATGTTGATGAGATTGTCAGGTTGCATGGAGTTCCTGTTTCAATAGTGTCTGATAGAGGGCCCCAGTTCACCTCCAGGTTTTGGCGGAGTCTGCAGAACGCTATAGGTACCAGGTTAGATTTTAGTACTGCTTTCCACCCACAGACTGATGGACAGTCAGAGAGAACCATCCAGAGAATAAAAGATATGCTCAGAATGTATGTGCTAGATTTTGGCGGTTCTTGGAGGCAACATCTACCCTTGGTGGAGTTTGCCTACAATAACAGCTATCATGCTAGCATAGGGATGGCTGCTTATGAAGCCTTGTATGGGAGGAAGTGCAGGTCACCTATCTGCTGGGAAGAAGTGGGAGAAAGGGCTCTTGCGGGCCCAGAGCTAGTAGAGATTACCAGCAGGGTAGTGCCCATAATCAGAGAAAAGATCAGAACTGCTGCTAGCCGGCAGAAGAGTTATGCAGATGTCCGCAGAAGGCAGCTAGAGTTTTAGGAAGGGGATTTGGTTTTGCTCAAGGTGTCTCCTATGAAGGGGGTGGTTCGCTTTGGGAAGAAGGGTAAGTTAGCTCCACAGTATATCGGTCCTTTTGAGGTCCTTCAGAGGGTCGGGAATGTATCGTACAAGCTAGACTTGCCTGCTTCGATGGAGAGAATCCATCCAGTTTTCTATGTTTCCATGCTACGAAAGTTCGTGTCAGATCCGAGAAAGGTTCTTAGTGAGCCTGATGTAGAGATTCTTGAGGATCTCACCTATGTGGAGCAGCCAGTACAGATCTTAGACACCCAGATCAGAAAGTTGAGGAACAAGGAAATCCCGATTGTGAAAGTCCTTTGGAACCACCACAACATCGAAGAATGCACCTGGGAGACACGGGAGTCTATGCTCCAGCAATATCCCCATCTGTTTTGAGGTTAGTATGTGTGCTTTTGCTGTATGTTATGTTGATGCTATATTATGTTGTGCTAGTTGAGGAACATTCGGGGACGAATGTTTTTAAGGGGGGGAGAATGTAATACCCGGCTAGACTCCAGTATCGGAATTCCTACCGTCTGGTGGAATCTCGGATGTCAGAAACCTCTAGAAGGGTAAAATCATGTTTTATGAAATGTTTTTATGTATTTCATGTTTTTAAGTAAGAGATTAAATGGGTTTTTGCATGAAATTAGCCTTGGAGGAAGACCCAGGTTCGGCCGCCGAACATACATGCGCTTTGGGAGTGCTTTAGGCCCCCGAAGGCATAAGTGAGGGAAGTCCAGGTTCAGCCGCCGAACCTTATGTTCGGCCGCCGAACATGGCATGCATGCGGAGGCACGTTAGGCCCCCGAAAGTGGCCTGGCCAGCCACTATAAAGGGGTCCCCATGTCCGAACGGGCGAGTTTTTCTCCCCATTTTCAGCCAAGGTGAGTCCTATGCCATCCCTTGCTGATTTTGAGTTTCTTCCTTCTAGATTTTATGATTTTTCACAAGTTTTAACTTGGTGTTTGAAGATTTTGAGTAAAAGAACGAGTTTTGAGAACTTGGAGATCTAGAGCGGATTTCTCCTCATCTTCGAGTTTGGATCGCTTCTCCTCTCGGTTTTCAAGAGGTAAGCCTAGATCCGACCCTCCTTGCATGTTTTAAGTAAGTTTTAAGTTGATTTATGGGGTAGAAATGCATGTGTAGGATTTTATTGAGTTTTGGTGATTTTTGAGTTTATGTACAATGTGGATTGTGTGAATGTGTTTTAGGTGTTTTGTTTGGGGTTTAGGATAGTTTGAGACCCCTATGAGCTGATGTATGTGAGTATGCATGTTGTAGAATAGGTTTATGCATGTTTGATTGGATTGAGGCTTGATTGTGCATGTGGAGCTGAGTTTCTGCCACTTTGGAGAAACTCAGGTTCGGCCGCCGAAGGGACTTTCGGCCGCCGAACCCGCTTGTGGAGGCAGCTTTCGGCTGCCGAAGCCTGCCCCCGAAAGATGACTTTCGTCTCTGGAGGGCAGTTTCGGCCGCCGAAGGTGCCGCCGAACATGCATGTTTCGTCTCTGGAGGGGACTTTCGGCCGCCGAAGGTGCCGCCGAAAGTCACTGAGTTTCGGCTCTAGAGGGACTTTCGGCCGCCGAACCTGCCACCGAAAGTGCCCTGTCCAGCCTTCTTTTACATGATTTTGATGATTGTTTTAAGGTGTTTTAGGGGGGTTTTTGGGGAGTATTTTAGAGTCATGTTCATGTATGTTTGGTCCCTCATTTGAGTCCACCTGTGTAGGTTCGGACCCAAGGCCCTCAACAGTGAGTCAGCTGCTTCAGTGTCTGGTCTGAGCTAGCCAGAGGTGAGTGGAATAATTCCTTATGTTTTTAAAGTAAATTAATGAAATTTTTAGCATGACCCATGAATCATGAATGCCATGAGATATATTAGGGTGCTTGCATTAGAGATCACGAATATGTTGCATTGCATATTATGTTGTTGATGTGGGTGAATGTTGAATGATCCTTTAGCCCCCACTATGGTATGATGTGATATGGTATGGAAGACCAGGGAGGCCCATTCTACGCCTCCTGGCACTATTGGAAATGTTATGTTATGTATGTCTATGTAAGAGAAAGACCAGGGAGGCCCATTCTACGCCCCCCTGGCACTATTGGAAATGAGTAGAGAGCTATTGGTGACAAGTTCATCCTTGATGTGATATGTTTGTGATGTGATGCATTTCATGAAAGCATGAATTATAATATAATGTTTTGCTATTCTGCTCACTGGGCTCTAGTAGCTCACCCCTCTCCCTTAACCCCCAGGTTTGCAGGTACGGGCTAGTTCAGGAGGTCAGCAAGAGTAGAGGAAGTTTAATGTAATAGAATAGTTGTGGACATGACAAATTGTTATGTAATGTAAAGAATAGTATTATGATGTAATGATATGATGTATTGAGGATTAGAGTTGTGCTTGACCCTAGTATGTTGAGTTGATCCCTTGAGACATGATTTATAAAATGATTTATGATGTTTTATGTTATCCAAGCTTAATGTATATTGTGATACCCCATTGGAGCATTTGATGAGGGCTCCAGTGTGTGGTCTATGTTTATGAGTTGTGCATGCACAGGTTAAGCTTGGAAAGAAAATGAAAATTTTTTACAGTTTATGTTTATGTTTGATCATGTATGGGATTCAACAGGTATTTAGGATGTATGTTAGGCTTGCTACGGGTTCCGGCGGCCTTAAGCCGATCTGGATCCTAGCGCCGGTAGCAGTCCGATTTACGGGTCGTTACAGAGATCACCAGCAGGGTGGTACCCATTATCAGAGAGAGAATCAGAACTACGGCGAGCCGGCAGAAGAGTTATGCAGATGTCCGCAGGAGGGAGTTAGAGTTTCAAGAGGGGGATCTGGTATTACTCAAGGTGTCTACTATGAAAAGGGTGGTTCATTTTGGGAAGAAAAGTAAGCTAGCTCCACGGTAAATCAGTCCCTTTGAGGTCCTACAAAAGGTCGGGAATGTATCGTACAAGCTGGACTTGCCTGATTCGATGGAGAGAATCCATTCGGTTTTCCATGTTTCCATGTTAAGAAAGTTCGTGTCAGATCCGGGCAAGGTTCTTTGCGAGCCAAATGTAGAGATCCTTGGAGATCTCACTTATGTTGAGCAGCCGGTGCGGATCCTGGACACGCAGATTAGAAGGTTGAGGAACAAGGAAATCCCGATGGTGAAAGTCCTTTGGAACCACCACAACGTAGAAGAATGTACTTGGGAGACACGGGAGTCTATGCTCCAGCAATATCGCCATCTCTTTTAAGGTTAGTTCCTTGTTGTGTTTATGTGCTTATTGTTGTTTTGCTATGTGTTTAGATGTTTGAGGAACATTCGGGGACGAATGATCTTAAGGGGGGAGAATGTAATACCCGGCTAGATCCCGGCACCGAAATTCCTACCATCCGGTGGAATCTCGGGTGTTGGAAACCTCTAGAAGGGTAAAATCATGTTTTTATAAAATGTTTTCATGTATTTTATGTTTTTAAGTAAGAAAGAAATTGAGTTTTGAATGAATATAACCTTAGAGGGAAATCCAAGTTCAGCCGCCGAACCTCATGTTCGGCCGCCGAACTTGCATGTGTTTTGGAGTCACCTTCGGCTTCCGAAGGTGGTTTGGCCAGCCACCTATAAAAGGCCCCATGGATGAAAATGGGTGAGTTTTCTTCCCCATTTCCGGCCAGAGGTGAGTCCATGCCCTCCCATGGTTGGTTTCGATGATTTTCCTCAAATCTTTCAAGTTTTAACAAGTGTTTACTTGATTTTTGAAGATATTAAGCAAGATTTCAAGTTGTGGAACTTGGAGACCCAAGGAGCTAGATTTCTCCTACCTCTAAGTTAAGGATCATTTCTCCTCTCGATTTTCAAGAGGTAAGCTTAGATCCTACTCTTCTTGTAAGTTTTATGAAAGTTTTTGGGGTAGAAATGCATGTTTAGGTTAGTTGTTTGTTGAATAGGGATTATGTGTATTTATGGATAATGTGTATGTTAGATGTGTTTTGGTTGGGGTTTAGGCTAGTTTAGGACCCCTATATGCTTATGTATGTGAGTATGCATGTTTTGGCAGTGTTTTATGTGAGTTTGATGAGTTGGGAGGCAATGTGCATGTGAGGGAGCTGAGTTCTGCCGTTTGGAAGAACTCAGGTTCAGCCACCGAAGGGACTTTCGACCACCGAACCTGCCTGTGGAGGCAAGCTTTTGGCTGCCGAACCCTGCCCCCGAAAGTTGGACTTTCGGCTCTGGAAGGGAGTTTCGGCCGCCGAAAGTGCCGCCGAACATGCATGAGATTCGTCTCTGTCTGGCACTTTCGGCCGCCGAAGGTGCTGCCGAACCTGCCTGACTTTTGGCTTTAGAGGGACCTTCGGCCGTCGATCCTGCGGCTGAAGGTGCTCTGTTCAGCCTTCCTTTGCATGATTTCTATGATTGTTTTATGGTGTTTTAAGGGGTTTTTAGGGAGTTGATTAGAGTCATGTTAGTCCATGTTTGGTCCCTCATTTGAGTCCTCTTATGTAGGTTTGGACCCAAGGAACTGAGGATCCCAGCAGTGAGATAACTGCTTCAGAGTCAGCCAGAGGTGAGTAGAATAGAACTATACTTTAAATTAATGAAGGCTTTTAGCATGTTTTATGCATCATGAATACCATGATATATATATATGTTAGGTTGTATGCATTAGAATCCACGAATATGTTGCATTGCATAATATGATGATGATGTGGGTGGATATTGGATGATCCTTTAGTCCTCATATGATATGATATGATGATGATACGGTATGGAAGTCCAAGTCAAGGCCTATTCTACGCCCCTGGCACGATGTTAAGAGAAAGTCTAGGTTGAGGCCCATTCTACGCCCCTGGCACATTGGAATGTTATGCTATGTTATGTTAAGAGAAAGACCAGTGAGGCCCATTCTACGCCCCTGGCACATTGGAATGATTGTAGAGGGCTATTGGTGACAATTCCATCCTTGATGTGATTTATTGTGATGTGATGCATTCCATACTATCATATGTTTTAAATGTTTTATTATTCTGCTCACTGGGCTCTAGTAGCTCACCCCTTTCCCTTAACCCCCCAAGTGTGCAGGTTCGGGATAGAACAGGAGTTCAGCAAGAGTAAAGCTCTAAGTATGCAATAGTTAGTGTGGACATGAATAGTAATGTAATGCGTTGATTTGGAGAATAATGTAATGTAAGATATTGTAAGGATATGTAATGGTTAGAGTTGTGCTTTGCCCTAGTTATGTATGAGTTGTCCCTTTGATACATGATCTTTTAATGAAATGTTTTAATGATGTCTTATGAGAAAAATGAGCCAAGTTTGATGTATGTTATGTTGACCCACTAGAGTATTTGATGAGGACTCTAATTGGGAATTTTATGATTTTGATTTTTAGTGCATGCACAGGTCAAGCTTGGAAAATGAAAAGTTTTAATTTTTATGAAAATATATGATCATGTATGGGATATCACAAGTTTATAGGTTGAATGTTAGGCTTACTACGGGTCCCGGCGGCCTTAAGCCGATCTGGATCCTAGCGCCGGTAGCGGTCCGGTTTCCGGGTTGTTACACCCCAGCTAGCTGGTCAAATAGATCATCGATCTTGGGCAACGGATACTTATTCTTGGTAGTGACTTTGTTCAACTGCCTATAATCGATACAAAGTCTGAGGGATCCATCCTTCTTCTTTAGAAACAGTATTGGAGCACCCCTAGGTGAGGTACTCGGTCGGATGAAGCCCTTATCTACCAACTCTTGAAACTGCTCTTTCAACTCTTTCAACTCTGCTAGTGCCATCCTGTAGGGAGGGATAGAGATTGGTCTGGTTCCTAGCATCAATTCTATTTCAAACTCTATCTCCCTATCAGGTGGTAGTCCTAGAAGCTGGTCTGGGAAGACATCCTGAAATTCTCTCACCATGGGCACTGAGGCGAGCTCCCTAACCTGACTATTAAGCTCTCTCACATGAGCCAAATACCCCTGACATCCCCTCCTAAGCAACCTACGAGCCTGTGGGGCTGATATCAAACCTCTAGGCGTATTTCTCTTGTCTCCTCTGAAGACGACCTTTGACCTATCCTGACCTCTGAACCTGACTACCTTGTCTCTGCAGTCCAAGGTAGCACCATGGGTAGATAGCCAATCCATCCCTATAATGACATCAAAATCTGTCAAATCTAAAACCACTAGGTCGACTAGAAGGCATCTATCCTCCACAAACACTGGACTAAACCGGCAGACTGACTCTGCCACTGATGGATCACACTTGGTTCCACTGACCCAGAGGGGACACTCTAACCTAGAGACCATCAAACCCAACCTCTCAATTGCTCTCGAAGCAACAAATGAATGAGATGCACCAGGGTCCATTAAAGCATACACATCTGAACACCCAATGATGAGATTACCTAACACCACAGTGTTGGATGTGTTCGCCTCCTGCTGTGTCATTGTGAAGATCCGAGCTGGAGCTGATGAACCTTCACCCCGGGAACCTGCTGAAGAAGAGGCTGCCCCTCTCCCTCTGCCTCTACCACTGCCCTGCATCGTGGCTGGAGCTACTGGCTGAGCTACACTACCAGAACCCGTCTGCTAGGACTGTGCCATGAAAGGTGCCCTAGGACACTCCCGTGCCATGTGTCCCTCCTGCCCACATCTGAAGCAGGCTGTCGTCCCAAATCGACATACTCCTTTGTGTAGCTTACCACACCTCAAACATTTTGCACCGTCTAAACCCGAGCTCGAGCCACCGCCTAATGCCAAACCGGACTTCAACTTATTCCAGAACTTATTCTTCTTTAGCTTTTTAGTGGTACTGCCCCGCTTTTTACTACCTGAAGCTACTAAACTCTGAGAAGAGGGACCCAACTTTCCTCTGCCTGGGGTCTTAGAACCCAAAGAATGAGCCACTGACTGTTTCACTGACCCCTTAATTATTGCACTAGCCTCCATCTTTCGGGCCATATCCACTATAGCGTGGAAGCTTTCCCTCTCAACTGACTGAATCAAGGAGGAATATCTAGAGTGAAGTCTCATGACATACCTCCTAGCCTTCTTCAGATCCGTGTCATATGCCTGACCCACATATGGCAAAAGCTCCAGGAATTTATCGGTGTACTCCTCTACACTCATGTCCTCTGACTGCCTTAGCTGCTCAAACTCAACAATCTTCAGTTCTCTGGAACTGTCTGGAAACGCCCACCCAGCAAACTCATTAGCAAACTCTTTCCAGGACAGGCTATCCAGTCTTGGGTCCACATAGTTCTTAAACCACTCTCGTGCCTTCTTGCACTTTAAAGTGAACCCTGCCATCTGAATGGCTCTACTATCATCTGCCCCCAGCTCATCGGTTATCATTTTCACCACTCTAAGGTACTCAAAGGGATCATCACCTGACTTGTATTTGGGAGCATCCATCTTTAGGTAGTCAGTCATCTTTACCTTGTTCCCCCCAGATGAGCTAGGTCTAGGAGGTTGGGCAACTGGGGCTACTGGTTCTGTAGGTAGGGGAGGAGGTGCAGCATTCCCCAAGACAGGGTTTGCTATGCCTGGATAGAAAGGTGAGGGTGGATACATTGGATACTGTGGGTATGGTGGGTGGAAAGGTGGATAGGGCATGAAGGTAGGGTAGGGGTTAAAGCTGGAGTAATCCGATGTGCCCCCCATCGGATACCCTGGGCCCTGTGGAAAGGGTGGATACTGGGGTGGATAACCAAACCCCGAGGCCTGAGCGCCTTCCTGAGACTCCCCTGTACCTTCCTCAGACATGCCCACATCCAAGTTTCCATCCCTTCTCTGATCCTCTTCCATGGCCTCCATCACATCTGAAGACCTCCTTTCTTGATCTGTTCTCCTTCTGCTAGCATCAAAAGACCTTCTAGGGTCCCTTGACACTCTCTTTCTACTTGATCTGCATGACATTGTCCTTGGCAATGCAGGGGGACAGGCATCCATGCCCTCATTCTCTGGTGGTACTCCAGTCAATCGTGCAGATCGACGAGTGCCTCTCATACTGATTCTGAAAAACAACATAACATACACATAAAGATCAGCACCATATGGTTCATGTGGAAACACATGAACCCACACATACATATCATATCATTAATGCTCATGCATAAAATCATGGCATTCACATCATCATCAAGACATGACTCTACATCCTATCCTAGTGCACATGATTTTTCCTATTGTGCTTGCCCTTCTATAACCTCTATGAGCCCGACACTCTCTAGGTCCGACCATATGAACCTAAGGCTCTGATACCAATCTGTAACGACCCGAAAATCGAACAGCTATCGACGCTAGGATCCAGGTCGGCTTAAGGCTGCCGAGACCCGTAGCAAGCCTGACATACATTCTGTAAACCTGTTAACATCCCATACATGATCATACATTGTATAAAAATTTTAAACTTTACATTTTCCAAGCTTGACCTGTGCATGCACTATAACCATAACATAAAATCCCAACTAGAGCCCTCATCAAATGCTCTAGTGGATCAACATAATATATATCAAGCTTGGCTCATCAGTTCTCGATCATTAGACATCATTAAAACATTTCATTGACAATATCATGTACAAGGGATTAACATAAACTCTAGGGTCAAGTACAATACTAATCCTCAATATACATTATTACATCATGTTCCATTACATTACATTACATTACTTTTCATATCCACACTAACTATTACATACATGAACTTTTACTCGTGCTGACTTCCTGGCCTATTCCGAACTTGCAAATATGGGGGTTAAGGGAAAGGGGTGAGTTACTAGAGCCCAGTGAGTATAATAATAAAGCATTAAATTTAAAACATATGCATTCATGAAATGCATCACATCACAACCATATCACATCAAGGATGGATTTGTCACCATTAACCATTTACATATCTAACCATGCTAGGGGCGTCGAATAGGCCTCACTAGTCTTTCTCTTAGCATAGCATATCATATCATACCAATTATGCCAGGGGCGTCGGATGGGCCTCACTGGTCTTTCTCTTTCATAGTACCAGGGGCGTAGAATGGACCTCACTGGTCTCTCAAACCATCTCATAACATAGCATGTCATTTTTAGGGCTAATGGGTCATCCAAAGTCCATCCACACCAACATCATATAATGCAATGCAACATATTTGTGAATTCTAATGCAAACAACCTATTACATAACATGGCATTGATGATGCATGATCATGCTAAAAGTTTCATTAATTTAAAAATATAGTTCTATTCTACTCACCTCTGACTGGCTCTAAAGCAGCTATCTCACTGCTGGGGTCCTCGGTTCCTCAGGTCTGAACCTACACAGGTGGACTCAAATGAGGGACCAAACATATACTAATATGACTCTAAACAATCCCCCAAAACCCCCTAAAACATCACAAACATGCATAGAAAATCATGCAAAAGAAGGCTGGACAGGACACTTTCGGCGGCAGGTTCGGCGGCCGAAAGTCCCTCCAGAGCCGAAAGTCAAGCACCTTCGGCGGCACCTTCGGCGGCCGAAAGTGCCTCCAGATCCGAAACTCACCCACCTTCGGCGACACCTTCGGCGGTCGAAACTCCCCTCCAAAGCCGAAAGTCTAAACTTTCGGGGGCGAGTTTAGGCGGCCAAAATGCCTCCGAAGGCAGGTTCGGCGGCCGAAAGTCCCTTCGGCTACCGAACCTGAGTTCTTCCAGAATGGGAGAACTCGGGTCTCTCATGCACAAATTGCCTTCCAACCAATCCAACCTCACACACAACTCTCCCAACATGCATAAACATGAAAATAAACATATAGGGGTCCCCAAACTAGCCTAAACCCCAACAAAACATCACATAAAACATGCCTCAAAACATACATTCATCATAAAACTCATCAAACCCTATCATTCTACAACAATCCTCAACATGCATTTCTACCCCAAAAACTTTCATAAAACTTGTTTAAAACAAGAAAGGGAGTGAGGATCGACGCTTACCTCTTGAAGATCGAGAGAGTGCGTGACCCAACTTGGAGGTTTGGGGGAAAACGGGTTCCGGAGTCTCCAAGCTTCAAAACTTCAAAATAATCTCAAAAATCTTCAAAACCAAGTGACAACTTGTTAAAAACTTAAGAGGATTGAAGGAAAATGCAAAATCGACCAAAGGAGGGCGAAATCTCACCTTTGCCAGAAAATGGAGAGAAAAACTCGCCATTTTCTGTCAAGGGGCCTTTTATAGGTGGCTGGCCAGACCACCTTCGAGGGCCAAAAGAGCTTCCGCAAGTCCACAAAGTTCGGCAGCCGAACATGGGGTTCGGTGGCCGAACCTGGGTTTTCCTCCTTGGTGGTTTTCTTTCAAAAACTCAAATTCTTTCTTTGTTTACACCATAAAACATGTAAAAACATTTCATAAAAACATGATTTTACCCTTCTGGGGGGTTCCGACATCCGAGATTCTGCCGGAAAGCAGGAATTTCGATGCCGGGGTCTAGCCGGGTATTACATTTCCTCAGTACCACCCATAGATTTCAGTTCGTGTTGAGGTGTCCAAAACCCCAGGACATCCGGTGTCTGACGATAAAAAACTTATTTTTTCACCGGTTTAATAAAGAAGGTATCCGGTCAAACATCATCTGGCATTTCCATCGAATAAAAAACTAGAAATCTTCATTTTTATGGGTACCTAACTAGTACAGCTGGAAGAAAAGCACTACACTCAATTCGATGTGGTTATTAAGATAGACGAACCGAAAAGCCACCAAGATTCTCCAGCTATTAGGATGCAACTGGGCAACTGAAAGCTTATGGAACCGTAAGACATCAATAAAAAATGGATCTATAGGGAACCGAAGACCTGCCTTCAACTGCTCCTCGAAGACCATAATAGTATCCTCTTCAGGAATCAATTCATTCATACAAACGCGTGAGGAATGGGCAAAGACATGAAAAGTCTATCGAGAAATTTGGTATGTATCATAAAAGCAGTCTACATCTTGCTTTGATAGGGTGGACGAGATGTTATTAATCGAGCTACCTTCACTTTCTAGTGCCTCCCTCAATGGAACGATAGGGGGCGGGTACGGATAAGGCCATCGGAGTAGGAGCTTGAGGCAGAACCTTCACTAGGGGTAAGAGAAGAAGTATTCCTATTCATTTTAAGAAGAAAAAGAAACAAAAATTACCGTGAAAGTAAGGAGAGTGTGATCGAAAAAGAAGGAGCGACCAAGTCTTTCTGAAAGTAAAGATTACAGTTGAGAGCAAAAATAATATTTAGAGAAGAATAAGAAAGGTTCTTATAAGACGGTTTTGATGGCAGGCTTTAAATATAACTCGAGAAACAAGGCAGCCATCATTGAAAATTTAGGTAGGCAAAGCGACATTAGCCAGAAAAAATCAATTTCCATAAGCCACGTGCCCCGGATCGTGAAAACAATTATCACCTTCAAACTTGAAAAATCGAAGATCAGCGGTGGGATCTCTGATATTGTATAATGATCGTCTAAAGTAAGCCATGAGCTGGCATCACAAGACAGGGTCACGTGGCAAGAATCTGATAAATGAGAAACATGGTCTCACTCAAGGAAATAAAGACTCGAACATCTCCAACATCCAATTTATCATCAAGACTCGCTCTCCTCTGGATAAGACGAGTCTCAACATAAAATTAATGTTATCAGGTACAGTTTAGTATATCTCCATTACGCCTATAATTGCAAGATTACCTACCTATTCACTGGAAATATCTCTCATCAAGCACAGGCCACGTTATCGCTGGATTATCAAGAAAAACTATATCTTCTTATAGTATAAAAGGAAAAGAATCACAGAGGTAAATATACTTTGTTCTCTCACAATACTCAAATTCTAAACAATTCATTATATTTGTCTTATCCTCAAGTATACAAATATCTATTCTCTCACAATACTCAAATTCTAAACAATTCATTATATTTGTCTTATCCTCAAGTATACAAATATACTGATTTGAACGTCAGAGTGACTGCAATGAGCACCCACCATCTCACACGTTCTCTTTTCTGCAGGTCTAACTAATCACAGCATCAACTTTGTTTTTTAGCCTCATCAACTCTATATTTTCTAGTTAGTAAATAATTTAAGTTTTGAAATTTTATTTAGTTAACTATTAATTGAAAAAATTAATTTAAATTGAAGAGACTAAATTATTATAAATATTAAAACTATGAAAAGTTAAATTATTATAGTCCAACATTAAAATTTAACACAATAATTATTTTATTAATGAAATGCAACTTTAAAAACTAACTTGTTTCATATTTTATATCATTATTGCATTAAGTATTTTTTCAATCATATTAATATAAGTAATTTATTTAAGTATTTGTATTTGTATTTTTTTTTAATTTCATACATCTACAAATTTAATAAGGACATATATAAATTTTTAAAATTAATTTATTCATTTGTATTAAAATTATTAATTTAATATATTTAAAAAATATTTAATATAAAATTATTATAAAATATTTTGATATAAATTGAGTATTAGAGAATTAAAGATTATGAATTTAAAATTTATATAATAACTATTTTATTAACAAAATAAAACTTTAAACACTAAATTATTTAGTAACTAAATAAAGTCGTAAGTTTTAAGTTTTTAAATATTATATACATAAAATATTGTCCATACATACTTCAAACATGCGGTAAGAATAGTATATTTAATTTTTATTTTTATATTTTATATATATACTTAATAATATTATTATTATATATAAAATAATACTACTCTTACTACATTTTTAAAGTGAGGTAAATATATAGTAAGTATTCGGTTGATTCAGTTCAAAATTAAACCGAATCGAATAACCTGAAAACTGAAATTTTAATATTTACAAAAATTGAATCGAATCGATTTTGATCAAAAATTGAATCGAACTGAACCAATTTGATTCGGTTCAATTTAGTCGATTTTGATTTTTAATAAATCTTTTTATTTTTTATACTTTATTTTTAATATTTTAAAAATTAATTAAAATATTTTAATTTTAATATGATTTAATTTCTCTATATTATTAAAAAAAATATATTATTATCACTAATCGGTTCGGTTTGATTTTTTAATTTTTTTATCAAAACCGAACCGAATTGAAATAATCAAAATTTCTGAAATTAAAAACTGAATCGAACCGAAATGAATAAAAAATCAAACTGAATTTTTAAATTAATTTAATTCGATCGATTTTTTCGATTTAAACCGAATACTGATAGCTTCTAAGTGCAATGATAAATATTAAATAGAAAAATTATTATTTAATTTTTATGATACTAAAAAATTAATTGGTTAGTTCTTCGATTATAAAAAATATATTAAAATATCTTTAATATTTTAAAAAATTTATAAATTAGTCTTTTTATTAATTTTAATCATTTAATATTTTACTATTTAATTTTTATAATTTTAAAAAATTTATTTATTAATTTTTAAAATTTTAAAAAATTTATTAATTAGTCTATTTATATTCAAAAAATTTTAAATTTTTTTATAATATTTAAAAATTAAATTTAATAAAGAGATTAACTAATAAAATTTTTAAAATATTAAAAATATTTTAATATATTTTTTAAAATTAATAAATTAATTAATGAGTTTTACATAGTATAAAATTAAATAATAATTTTTTTATTAAATTTATTACATAATTATTATTGAATTTTAAAAGTGCAATAAAAGAGTTACTTTATTTTTTTTTAAAAAAATTAAACACTATTATATTTTATAGATATACGGTAATTTTCACTTTAAGTTAAACAAGCGGATATATACGTGGTCTTTGTGGAGTCCACTATAATAGACCTCTGCACTTGCCATAACTTTTCTTCTTTTATTTCCTTTTATGATAATGGACTCATAACCCCTTTTTTTTTTCTTCATATATATATCTATATATATATATATATATATATATATATATATATATATATATATATATATATATAAATTAAAAATTAAAGGGGTAGAATTTAAAATTTTTTAAATTTATTGAGTTATATTTATTATTAGATTATATCTGTAGTATATATATATTTCTACTTAAATTTATATATATTATATTATTAAATTAAAAAATTAAATTTAATGAAAATAACATATCATTATACTAATTAGCATTATAAATTAATAGTTTTATATAATTTAGAAAAAATAATTGTATGTAAAATAAAATTTAAACTTTTTAATTTTAATAATTATATTCTAAATTTTTCTTTATAAATATACTCAAATTTAATTTTTTAATTGTAATTTAGTTTACTTATAAATTCCAAATACACATTTTTAAAAGTTAATAACTTATTTTTTGACACATTTTTATATCAATAAATATAATTTTTTTTTGAATCATTTAAGTCATAGTAGCTGTAATTTTAGAATACCCTATTTTTTATTTATAAAATTATTATATTTTTTATATTCAGTTGGATTTAGTTAAAACTCTAATATCACTTTAATTAACTCAAAATGATTGAGATTATTAAAATAAAATAAATAAATAATAAATTAGATTAAAAGTATTTATTTTTATAAATTAAATTGATTGTTATTTTAATTTTATCCTATAAATATAATAAATATGACTAATTTTTTAAATAAAAAATGTGATTCTTGATTTTTTAAAGTTAATATATTAATACTCATGCATAAATTATATTATCAATGCAAAAAGTGTTAGAGGAAGTAGGTTACCTATTCATAAAATATTACATTTAAAATTATAAATAAATTAAATTAAAATTGAAAAATTAAACTTAATAAATTTAAAATTAATTTTTGATATTTATTAAGAGAAAAATAAAGTTTAAATAATAATAGTTGAAATTAATAAAATTTAAATTTTTATAATTGTATTAAAATATTAATTCAAAATGTCGATTAAAGGATGACTAGATGTTTCTATTAAATTCAATTGTTTAACTTAATAATATAGATAAATTTAAATGATTAATATATGATGTATTAGTTAATTTTTTATAATTTGAGATATATTTTATTAAAATATGAATAAATTGAAGATTTTTTTTAACATGTTTCTAATAATATTAATTTTAATTGTTAGTCTCTTATTATTTCTTTCGAAATAAGTGAAATACTCAGATTCTGAAAATGGAAATAAAGACTTTATTTTTCATTGTGTAATTTTGAATTGCAATAATTTCTAATTTTTTTAGTTGTTTGAAATCTAAAAAAAAAATAAGAAGAAAATATTTGATTTCCAGTTAAAGAAGATACTCTCCCATGGGTAAGAAGGCTGGTGGGTGAGGATCCCTAATCTAACTCGCCTGCAAATGAATCTACCAAACAGAACAGTATTTCTCACTGTCTTGGTGGATCCCTAATCTAACTCGCCTGCAAATGAATCTACCAAACAGAACAGTATTTCTCATTGTCTTGGTAATATCCATCTTCTGAAGGGACTTAGCTTCGTAAAAAGAAAAGTTAAAATAGACCTATATAAATTTTTAAAATTAATTTATTTATTTATATTAAAATTATTAATTTAATATATTTAAAAAATATTTAATATAAAATTATTATTTAGTCATTGAAGTTTAACGTAATTAACACTTCTGTCCCTCTATTTTGGCGACTCAATACTTAAATCTCTCACTTTTTCTTCCGTCCGAATTCGTAGTCCTTCCGTCTAAAATGAATGTTTGGTCAAATAGTCTAAAGTGAGGTGAAATTTTTTTATCAAAAATACCCTTAATAAACTTGATAAACCCTTATCAACGTAAAATTTCTTCATCCTTCTCTCTCCCTCATATCTTCTCTCTTTCTTAGCTTACCGAAGTTAATTAGAGAAGGGTATGTTAATGAAGTTGCAAGAAAAGAGCGTGAAGTGCATATTGATACTTACCCTATGCAAGATTTTATAAATAAAAAATAAAAAAAGAAAATTAAAAAAATCAAAATTTATCATCCCTCGATTTGATGATAATTCATATACCCAAACCCCCTTTCTCTCTCTATTAGTACCAACCCTTCCTTCTCTTTGCTATTTCTGATAAATCACTTTCACTTTTCTCTATTAAAAAATGGAGTCTCTTGACCCAGCAGCCTGCTTCATCATGAACCATCTACTGGACTGTGACTCCGACATAGGAGAGAGAGACGATGGTGAACACAACAACAAACCCGCAAAGGCCTTTCCTCTCCTTAACCCTTCACTTAATGGACTTGTCGTTGCCCCGCTTCCTTTTGATATTTTCGACCATCCAAATCCTTCACCCGTAAGTTTATGCGTTCATCACTCTTCATCACTCTTCTTTTAAAAGGTTTATCAAGCTCATTAAAAGCATTTTTAGTAAAAAATTTCACCTCTCACTTTAGACTCTTTGACCAAACGACCATTTTAGACGGAAGGACTATAAATTGAAATGAAAGAGAAAGTGAGAGATTTAAGTGTTGAATTGCCAAAATAGAGGGGATAAAAGTATTAATTACGTTAAACTTTAAGAACTAAAAAATAATTTTTCCTAGAGAAGATTATACTGCAAATTAAATATGCAATTTTTAATATAATAACTATTTTATTAACAAAATAAAAATTTAAACACTAAATTATTTGGTAATTAAAAAAGTCGTAAGTTTTAAGTTTTTAAATATTATATAAATAAAACATTGCCCATACAGTATTTCAAACGTGCGGTAAAAATAATATATTTAATTTTTATTTTTATATATTATATATATATAATAATATTATTTTATATATAAAATAATACTACTCTTACCACATATTTTTAAAGTGTGGTAAGGGCAATGATAAATATTAAATGAAAAAGTTATTATTTAATTTTTATGATATTAAAAAATTAATAAGTTAATTTTTTATTTTAAAAAACATATTAAAATATATTTAATATTTTAAAAAGTTTATAAATTATTTTTTTATTAATTTTAATTATTATATATTTTATTATTTAATTTTTATAATTTTAAAAAATTTATTAATTAATTTTTTAAATTTTTAAAAAATTTACAGTGTTTTTATATTCAGAAAATTTTTAAATTTTTTTATAATATTTAAAAACTAAAATTAACAGAAAAATTAATTAATAATTTTAAAAAAAATAAAAAATATTTTAATATATTTTTTAAAATTTATAAATTAATTAGTAAATTTTTTATATTAAAGTGTGGTAAGAATAATTTTATTTTTTTAAAAAAATAATTAAACACTATCATATTTTATAAATATAGTTTTTGTTTTATTGGAGAAAAGCTCAATAATTGACCCCTGCACTTGCCCACAACTGAAGTGGATATATAGGTCGTCTTTAATAATTAAAACTGATCTGCACTTTCCATAACTTTTCTTCTTTTTCTTTTCTTTTCTTTTTTTCTTTTGAATTTATGACTATTGAATTAATTACATTTATCAATAAGAGATAATAGCAAATAATTTTAATCCATTCGTATTTTAATATATATATATATCTACTTAAATTTATATATCATATTATTAAATTAAAAAATTAAATTTAGTGAAAATAATAGATCATCATATTAATTAGAACCATAAATTAATAATTTAATATAATTTAAAAAAATAATTATACGTTAAATAAAATCTAAACTTTTTAATTTAATAATTATATTCTAAATTTTTCTATACAAATTTACTCAAAATTAGTTTTCTAATTTAATATAATTTTTTAATTTTAATTTAGTTTATTTATAAATTGCAATGATACATTTTTAAAAATTAATAACTTACTTTTTGACATCAATAAATGTAATTTTTTGAGTTATTTAAGTCATAGTACTATAGTGATATTAGTTCTAAGAAATCAAGAATACCATATTTTTTATTTATAAAATTAATTATACTTTTTATATTTATTTTGACCGAGTTAAAAAATTAATATCAATTTAATTAACTTAAAATGATTGAAATTATTAAAAAAAATAAATAAGTCATAAATTAGATTTAAAGTAGCTATTTTCGATAAATTAAATTAATTTTTATTTTAGTTTTATCATATAAATATAATAAATATAACTAATTTTTTAAATAAGGAAAATCTGATTCTTGATTTTTTAGAGATAGTATCATTAATACTCATAACCTATAATGATGCATAAATTATACAATCAATGCAAAAGGTGTTAGGAAGTAAGTTACTTATTCATAAAATATGTTATTTAAAATTATAAATAAATTGAATTAAAATTAAAAAAATTAAACCTAACAAAATTAAAATTAATTTTGGACATTTTTTAAAGAAAAAAACAAAGTTTAAATAATAATTGCTGAAATTAGTAAAATTTAAATTTTTTATAATTATACTAAAATATTAATTTAAAATATCGATTAGAGAATGAGGAGACATCTCTATTAAATTTAATAGTTTAAATTAATAATATAAATAAATTTAAATGATTAGATATGATGTATTAGTTATTTTTTTATAATTTGAGATATATTTTATTAAGATGGGAATAATTCAATTTTTTTTTAACATGTTTCTAACAATATTGATTAAAATTAATAGCCGTTAAGTACTATTATTGACAAGATATTGATTCCAATTTGGAACTTTAAGGAAAGAGAGAAAAATTGGTGAGAGTTGATGAGAGAAGATAATTTTAGGTTTTCAAACTCTTTCTCTATTATTTCACCAAATTTTTTAATGGAAAGTAAATGAAAGGATTAAATTATTAATCAAATAAAAAAATAAGGAATGCTTTAATGAGTTTGGAAAAATATAAGATTAATTTGTAAATAATGATAATATTTAAAGATGATATTGTAAATTTTTTTTATTTTTAAAAATAGTATTATTAAAAAATTAATTTTTCATAATTAAAATTTTGCATTTAAATTAAAATAAAAAAGTTTAAATTATTTTGAAATAGTAGTTAAAAAAAAAAGGGAGATGCGTTTTTTTATCATTTTGAGCAGAAGATAAAATAAAATTAACATAAAATTTTAATTTAGATGTAAAATTCTTTGTCAATAAATAGAGAAATATAAATAATATTCCTCAATATTATTTTCTTACTTTTATTTGATTGAAAAATAAATTAAAAAAATTATTATGATAAGACGTTTTAATTCTTAAATTTTAGCGTAATTAATATGTAATACCCGGCTAGAGTCTGGTATCGGAATTCCTGTAGTCCGGTGGAATTTCGGGTGTCGGAAGCATCTAGAAGGGTAATATATGTGTTTTTCAAAATGTTTTTAAGTGTTTTTGATGTTTAAGTACTTAAAAGGATTGAGTTTTGAAAGAAAAGCAATACGGGAGAAATGCAAAGGTTCGGCCGCCGAAGGTCACTTTCGGTCGCCGAACCCTGCATGGTTTCGGATGCACGTTTGGCCGCCGAAGGTGGTCTGGCCAGCCACCTATAAAGGGCGCTAAGTCGGTGGAAGCATGATATTTTGCTTCCATCTTCAGCCAGAGGTGACTCCAACCTTCTCCAAGTTGACTTTCATGATTTTCATGTTTTTCACCAAATCTTTCAAGGTTTACAAGGGTTTTGGTGTGTTTTGAAGGTTTTGAGCAAAAGAAGCTAAGTTTGGAAGCTTGGAGTTTTGGAAGCTTGGATCTTCATATCTCCACGTTAGGGTCACTTATCCTCAAGATTTTCAAGAGGTAAGGGTAGATCCTAAGCTTCTAGCATGTTTTCTCAAGGTTTTATGGGAGTTGTATGGGTAGTATGCATGATTAGGTTTAGGTGAGGTTTTTGGGAGATGTTCATGATCAAGCATGTTAAGTGTTGTTTGATGTGTTTGTTTGAGGTTTTAGGAGAGCCTTAGACCTCTTGATGCAGGTTGTATGGTATGTGCTAGTTGGGGGTAGTTGATATGTATGTTGAGAAAGGTTTGGGTGAGTTTTGCATGAAACAGAGCAGGTTCTGCCTTTCGGGCAAAACCAGGTTCGGCCGCCGAAGGAAGGTTCGGCCGCCGAACCCCTTGTGGAGGCAGTTTCGGCTGCCAAAGCTTGCCCCCGAAAGCTAGGCTTTCGATTTAGAAAGGGACTTTCGGCCGCCGAAAGAGGGAGTTCGGCCGCCGAAAGTGTGTGAGTTTCGTCTCTGGACGAGACCTTCGGCCGCCGAAGGTGCCGCCGAACATGCATGAGTTTCGTCTCTAGAAGGGGGTTTCGGCCGCCGAACCTGCAGCCGAAAGTGCCATGTCCAGCTTCTTTTGCATGTTTTATGTGATTGTTTCAGGATCTTTTAGAGGGGTTTTGGGAGTTTATCAGAGATGTTTTTGTGTTAGTTTGGTCCCTCATGTATGTCCACCTGTGTAGGAACGGACCAGAGGACTCAGGGAGTCCAGCAGTGAGCACAGTGTCAAAACCTGCTAAGTTTGTTCAAGAGTCTTTCTGAGGTGAGTGGAACTAACCGTAACTATTTTAATATGGAAATTAATTGTTTTAGCATGTTTCATGCATCATGATGTACTTAGGTTGTTGCATTAGAAACCACGAAGATGACGCATTGCATTATTCTATGTTGATGAAATGATGATCATTCCGTGAGAGGAAGGACGCTTGCGTGAACTCTCTGGGGAAGGACGCTTGCGTGAACCCATACGGATATGAATAACAGACGATGCAATAAATGTGCTATGATGCATTCCATGAGAGCATGTTTTATTCTTATACTCACTGGGCTAGTATAGCTCACCCCTCTCCCCTCATCCCAGTTTTTGCAGGTTTTAGTCTTCAGAATTCAGAAAGAGAAGTCAACAGGGTATAGAGAAGCAAAGACATATGTAATAGTTAGTGTGGACATGAACTTGTAAAGAGATAGTTTCTGTTGTATAGAATATAGGCTTGTGCTTGACTTATAAGAGTTGTAATCTCTTTTTGTAGATACATGATCGGTTTATGAAAATGATTTTATTGCATATGTATGAAAGAAAAACTAGGCTTAACAGTTTATGACCTGCTGAGAGCAGAGATGAGAACTCTAACAGGGGTTTTACAGTATAGAGACAGAGTATGCACAGGTTAAGCCTTGGAAAAGAGAAAGTTTTAAATTTTTACAGAAAATGTATGATCATGTATGAGTTTCTACAGGTACACAGAGGTCATAGCAGGCTTACTACGGGTCCCGGCGGCCTTAAGCCGATCTGGATCCTAGTGCCGGTAATGGTCCGATTTCCGGGCTGTTACATAATAGATTGGTCTCTATATTTTAAAATCAAGTAATTAAATTCTTTTTATAATTAGTTCTTTTAAATTAAAAATTTTTTTATTCATAATTCTATTAGTCAGAATAAATATTTTAAATACTCAAAATATCATCATGACTACTTAAGTCTTTATAAATGTGGATTAACATTTTATTTTCAAAAAAATTACAATTTAATTCTTAAATTTTAGTATAATTAATGAATCAATCCTTATATTTTTAAAATCGATCCTTTAATATCCTGAACTGTGTTTATATAGTTTATATAGCCTTTAACTATGTTTATATACTTTCATGATAGTATGAATTAACTATGTTTATATAGTCTTATTTAACTGTATTTAACTTTTTGTTCAGAGAATATTTTAAATTTTTTTATACTTAACGATTAGAATTAATGTAAAAATTAATTAATAAATATTTTAAAATATTAAAAATATTATAATATATTTTTTAAAATAAATATTTTTATAATATAAAAACTAAATAATAATTTCTATTTAAAAATTTATCAATATATTATTTTAATATTACTTAAAATAATAGATGAAATTGTCTTCAAATGTTGACTCTATTAATTAGTCATTGATATAGGAGTACATAAATTATGAAATGTTGATTAAATGATTAGCCGATTGAGGATTTAATAATAGACTGATTGACGATTTAATAACAGACTTATTAATCTGATGACCTGAAAATTGATTTAATAATAGACTTATTAATCTGATGATCTGATAATTGATTTAATGATCGAAATGTATTATTTTGTAAGTGAAATTTATTAATTAGGATGATATTATTTTAATTTGAGTCATTTAAAAATACTGTGCATTGGACGAGATAAGTTTCAAAGCTTAATATAAATACCTTTGAACAACCTACTCCATTAATTACATTAATTTATTATTTGTGGTACTGATAATAGAAGAAACACACACAAAAAAACAGAGGACGGCAGAGGAATCAATTGTGTGGAGCCCATATGATAATTGAGCTAAAACATATTGACTATAACTTCTTCACTTGCTCTTCTGCTTCTCAGTGTATTCAATTTGGCTTTAATTCTCAGTACAAATCAACCGATCATTTTGCTCTGTCACTCTACATACTCCGATTGCTGAAGGTAACAAATTTCTTTTAAATGAATTGCTTTGATACTGTTTGTCTGTTTATTCAGATATTATGGTAGATTTGCAAAAAAGAAACTCTTTTTTTTTTTTTTTTGTTTCTCAGTTATTTATTTATTTCCCTTTACCTTAGATCTGTTCCTGATAAAAGAGGTGCTGTTGTGTGTCTCTCGTTGTATTATGTTTTCTTTATTTCTCAGTTTTACCACTCAGTTTCTTTGATATTTTTTTTTCTTTTTCATTTTAATTTGCTTTGATACCATTTCTTCAATTATGTACGTTGTCTCTCTTTAGTGGTAATCAGCTGATCATCTTGCTGGATCTGTCTCTCTTTGATTGCTAAAGGTAACAAGCTCTCCTTTATTTTAGGATTCTTTTGCTTTTTATTTCTGAATTAAAGAAGTGGGTTTTGCATTTGATTTTAATAATAATTGTTTTTTTTTAACTCTTTTCTCAGTAAAAAAAAAAATCCTTTCATTTTGTATCACATTTTATGTTGTTTTTATTTAAAATATATACTTAGAAATTTCTACTCTATCATTTTTCCTTACTTGTTATTTGCAAATTACTTAATAGTTTATTTTACATTGCACATTTGATTTTGTAGGAGTGTTAATTGTTTATTTTCTTTGCTTATCTTACGCAGGCAACTCTGTTGGTTTTCGCCTCTAGTTTTATTCGTTGTAGCTGTTATTCTATATATAAAAAAAAAAAAAAAAAAAAAAAAAAAAACAGCAAATGGAGTTTGCAAAGTTAGTGGTGCATCCCATTGTATCCAAATTTTTCGAAGTGTTGGTTAATCCTGTTGTGCGTCAGATCAAATATGTATTCAACTACAGTGCCAACATCCACAATCTCGAAGAAGAAGTTGAAAAGCTCAGTCATGCTAAACAAAGGGTTGAGCACACTGTGGAGGTGGCTAGGCGGAATCCACTAGAACAAATTGAAGCTGATGTTCAGCAGTGGTTGGCTAAGGCGGATAGTGTCGCTGAAGATGCAGATAAAATTCTTCTTCAACATAAAGATGGAGGAAAAAGGAGGTGCTTCATGGGATTGTGTCCAAATTTGATCAGGCGCCACCAGATTAGTAGAAAAGCCAGTAAAGAAATACCAACCATTGTTGGAGTCCGAGAAGGGGGAAATTTTCCCAGAGTTTCCTACCGTGCTCCACCACAGGGCATAGTGGCAGTCAAGGAGTGTGAAGCCTTTGAATCAAGAACATCTGTTGTAGACGAAATCTTGAATGCTTTAAAAGATGCTGACGTCAATCTCATTGCAGTGTACGGAATGGGAGGCGTGGGTAAAACCACGCTTGTGAAACACATAGGCACTCTGGTCAGGGAACGCGGAATCTTCAAATTGGTGGTTATAGCAACTGTCACCCTCAACGCGGATTTGAAAAGTGTTCAGCAAGAAATTGCAGAATGGCTAGACTTCAAACTTGATGCGGAGACTATTGCAGTACGAGCAGCTCGATTGAGTGAGCGAATCAAACAAGAAGAGAAAATTCTAATAATTCTTGATGATATATGGGCAGCAATCAAACTAGATGAGATAGGAATTCCTTATGGCACTGATCATAATGGAAGCAAGATACTTATGACGTCCAGAAAGCAATCTGTATTGTCGGAAATGGGTGTACAGAGAGATTTCAGGCTTGAAGTTTTAGAGCATCAAGAGGCATGGAGTCTATTTGAGAAGAAGGTGGGAGATCTTAAAGATTCCAACTTACGACCTATAGCTGTGGAAATAGCAGAGAGATGTGCAGGCTTGCCCATTTTAATTGTAGCAGTAGCGACTGCGTTGAAAAATAAGCAGGCATTTGAATGGAATGATGCGTTGGAAAAGCTTAAAATATTTGATGGCAGGGGACATGAAAAGAGAGTTTACTCAGCCCTAGAGTTGAGTTACAACTTTTTGAGAGATGAGGAGAAGTCTTTGTTCCGACTCTTGGGACAACTCACAGCTAATGAGCACATCAAAGACTTGTTGAAATATGTAGTGGGGTTTGGCTTATTTAATCAACACATCACACTAAAAGCAACAAGAAATAGACTACTTACAGTAATAAGTGATCTAAAGCTGTCTTCTTTGTTACTTGAAGATGGGGACCATAAGCGAGTCAAAATGCATGATGTGGTTCACAGCTTTGCAGCCTCATTTGTGTCCAAGCACGATCAAGTGCTCACTGCAGCAAATGAAGCTGAATTGGAAGAATGGCCGAACGAGGACTTCTTTAAGCAGTGCACATCAATCTCTTTGCAGGATTGCAAAATCCCTAAGCTCCCTGAAGTATTTGAATGCCCAAAACTCAAGTCATTTTTTTTGTTCAATCAAGATTCCTCGCTCAAAATCACAGAGAATTTATTCAGTAGAATGAAAGAACTCAAAGTCTTGGATTTGACGGGAATTTATTTGTCACCACTTCCTTCATCGCTTCAATCTCTTGAGAACCTCCAAACATTATGTTTGGATGGCTGTGATTTGGAAGACATAGCTGCAATTGGAGAGCTAAAACAGCTGCAAGTTCTCAGCTTGATGGGATCTAAAATTATTCGATTGCCGAATGAAGTAAGAAAATTGACTTGTTTGCGACTTTTGGATTTGAGTAGATGTCAAAGACTTGAAGTGATTCCGCCAAATGTCCTATCAATACTAGCCCAATTGGAGGAATTATACTTGGGGGGAAGCCTTGTGCAATGGGAGGGTGAAGGTCATGATGAAGGAAGCAACAACGCTAACTTGTCTGAATTGAAGCTTTTGTCAAAATTGTCCACTCTAGAGATACATATCATAGATGCAAATATCATGCCTAAAGAAATATTTTCTGAAAAATTGGAAAGTTTTAGAGTATTCATTGGAGATGGGTGGGATTGGGCTAATAATGAGTATGAGACCTCAAGATCATTGAAACTCAAGCTGAATAGAAGCGCCTTGTTGGAGAGAGTAAAAGGGTTGCTGATGAAAACCGAAAGTCTATATTTGGATGACTTGAAGGGCGTGAGAAGTGTTCTCTATGAATTAGATGATCAAGGCTTTCCTGAGTTAAAGCATCTTCATGTTCAAAATAGCCTTGATATTCAATATATCATAGACTGGATGAAAATGAACCATTTCACTGCTTTTCCCAAGTTGAAGTCATTATTTCTTCACAATCTGAATAATTTGGAGAAGATTTATGGAGGGCCTTATACAGTGGGATCTTTTAGCGATTTGAGAAAATTAAAGGTAGAAAATTGCAATGCATTGAGGAGTCTCTTCTCATTTTCTATGTTTAATGTCCTTAAGAAGCTAGAAGAAGTGAATGTGAATAATTGCGAAATTATACAAGTGATAGTAGCTAAGGAAGGTGAAGATGATGAAGAATGTGAGTTGACGCAACTACGATCCTTAACGTTGGAAAATCTACCCCAATTTATAAGCTTTTGTTCCCAAGTAAAGGTGCATTCTACATCCCAAAGAGCAGGAAATCAAGAAATAGCTACTACGGCCTCCAATGAAATTGTATGTGAAGCTGATGCGGAAGTTCTGGTGGCACTTTTCAACGACAAGGTTTCATCCACTCTCTATTTTTGTTTTGTTAATTATCTATGTTTTAGACATTAAAGAAATTTACTTTTTAATTCTCTAATCTTCTGTTACTTTTGTCAGGCTTCCTTTTAAATGATAATATTATGTTTCTCATGAAATAAAAATTGTGCCTGCAGATTCGATTTCCTAATTTGGCAGACATGAAGTTCGTTGGAATTAATGTGGAAATGATATGGCCTTGTCAACATAAAGCATTGTCTCCGAGTATTGAAAAATTAACAACATTGATTGTAGATGGGTGTGGGAATTTGAACTTTCTATTCACATCTTCTATTGTTGGAAGTCTTGCACATCTTAAAGTGCTTGAGATATGTGACTGCAAATCTATGGAAGAAGTAATACTTGCAGCGGGAGAAGGAGAAAGGATGAGCAAAATATTATTACCTAAATTAGACTCTCTAAAGCTCAAAGGTCTTCCCAAGCTTGTAAGGTTCTGCAGAGCTAAGTTAATTGAATGTCCCTCCTTGAAAGTGTTGAAGATGGGGAATTGTCCTCGTTTGCAATCATTTGTCTCCACACAAGTGAACATAGCTCTCTTTGATGAAAAGGTTCTAATCTTTATCAATCCTTCCTTCATGTCGTGTTTAAAATATTTTTCTCTAATGTTTGTATTTTTAGGTTTGGTTTCCTGAATTGGAGAAATTGCATGTTGAGGACATGCATATGTTGAAGATGATATGGTGTGATGAAGTCCTAGCAGATTCCTTTGGTAGATTAAAAGTGCTAAATGTGCTAAATGGAAAACAGCTACTGGAAATCTTTCCGTCTAAATTGTTGGAAAAGTTCTTGGTAAATCTAGAATCATTAACTGTACGACATTGTGATTCAGTGAAAGAGGTGTTTGATCTCCAAGCAATAATAAAAGAAAGAGAAGCACATGTTGTAAGGCACAGTCAATTGAGAACTTTGGAGGTTAAGAATCTTCCGAATTTAATTCAATTATGGAATAGGGATCCTCATGACATTCTCTCCTTTTATAACCTACGTGTAGTGCGTGCTTGGGATTGTCCAAATTTGAAAAAACTCTTCCCATTTTCAGTAGCTCAATGTCTACCGCATCTTGAATTGCTAAGCATAATGGATTGTGGAATGGAGGAAATCGTTACTAAGAAGGAAAGAGCAGAGGCACTTACTATTATTCCCAAGTTTGCATTTCGTGGGCTAAAGATCATGTTCCTTTCGAAATTACATGAATTGAAGTATTTTTACTCAGGAAAGCACACTCTAGAATGTCCACAACTAAAACTTTTAAATGTGGGTATCTGCGCAAAGCTGCAAACTTACAATTTTGAATCTCAAGAAATACAAGAAATGTCCATGGATGAGCAAGAGGACGAACTGAAACTTCAAATTCCACAACCACTCTTCTCATTTAGAGAGGTACGTGTCACTACTTTATTTATTAAGTCTCATTTAATCATAGTTAATTAATTTATTTAATTCTAAAAATAATTAACTCAATCGTTAATTATGCTGTCCACACATCACAAAGTAAATGATTTGTTTAGTAATAGTAATTATAAAATTACAAAAGATTACCGAGAGAGTATATAAAATGAAATGTACTCTTGATATTTATATAAAAAATCAGTTGGTATTATGATGTTTTTGTTATTAACATTTCACACTTAACTTATATAAAAATTTAACTATTTAATATTTAATTTTATAATATATATATATATATATATATATAATTATTTAATTTTTAAAAAATTTAAAATGTGGGTAAATTGTATGTGTGCATAAAGATTAAATAATTATATTTTTATAAATTTTACGTGTTAAAAATTTTACTAAAAAAATATCAAGGTGCCACTATCTTTCTGTGTAAAGGTTGAAGGGAAATTATATACTGAGTCTTTATTATATTATAAATTTTAAATTATCAATTTATTAAATAATACTAAAATTTTAGAATTATAATAAAATCATTGAAAAAAATAAAAATATATATTTTCATTCACATAATACTATTTATTTTCATTTTTCAAGTTCAGACGGGGCTTTTATATTTTTATAATATTTATTTGTAATCCATTTTTATAATTTTTATTTTTTACTTTTAGTAAAATTTATAATTATAATAAATGACATAAAAATTAATGGTCTTTTAATTTGCCAATCAATTAATTTGGCTTATCATTTGCCCTTTTATATATAAATTAGCTAAAATAATAAAAAAAATAAAAATTGATATAATTCAACTTAAAATCTTAAAATTTATTTTTTTATTGTCTGATTTAATATAAAAAATATAACTTTAATTCATTTGTATTTGCCACTAATTTCAATACAAATAGTAAAAAAATTTCATATTTATTGATTTTTTACTTTTTAAATATTTTATTGAATATTTATTGGAATAAATTTTATTATATTCATTATGAGAAAACATATCAATATAATAAAAAATAAAAATTATAATATTACTATTTGCAGTTATATAATTAATTTTTTGTTATTACTTAATAGTATAAGTCAATATAAAATAAAAGCGCATATATTATATTAAGAGTAGACATAATTAAAATTAAAAAAAATTAAGAGAATTATAACTAAAAAATAGAAAAAAAAATTCGTTTATAATTGTTTTTATTAAACAGATGTAAGTGAAGTATAAAAATAGGGTATCATATATAAATGTTAATTTAGGTTTAATTGCTATTGCTAATTTTTATAATATTATTATAAATTTTATAAATGTTAATTTAGGTTTAATTGCTAATTACTAATTTTTATAACATTTAATAATTATAATATTATAAATGTTAATTTAATACAACACAATTCTAAATAATTATAATATATAGAACAATAAATTAATTAAATTTAGGTTTAATTGCTATTACTAATTTTTATTACTATTAAATTTTATTAAAAAACATTAAAATATATTTTAGTTAGTTTTTAAAGAAAATATTCATGTTTGCTTATTATACTACTTCATTGAATTATTTTATTTATAGTCTTAAAAGTTAAGTTATTCTATTTCATTTAATACTTATAAGTTTTTAGATGTTATTATTATTTTAATTTAAATTGTAAAGTTTTAGGTTAATCTTTTTTAATATACTTTATTTCTTTTTAAAATTTATATGGCATTTGATTATAACGTTATTAATAATAGATTTTTTATTTAATAAATTAAAAAAAGAGCATTTTGAAATAAAATAGCAAACTTATCTATAATGCATTTATATATCAACGTAATCTCACTGCATAATTTATTATATCAAAATAAATATATAATTTATTATATTATAAAATTCTAATTCTCAATATGTTAAAATAATTTATTAACATTTTCATTGTAAGAAATTAAAAACTAAATTTTATTCCCTTGCATATAATGCTATCCTTTTCTTTTCTAAGTGCAAAAAAGACTTTAATTTTTTTTATTGTACTATTTATAATATATAATTTTTTTACTACTATTATTAATTTTATTGTTGCATTTTATTTTATTTTTATTAAAATGTATAATACTAAAAAGTTAGGGATAATTTTACTTGTCTTTATTCAATTAATATTTCAAGATTTTAACTTAGATAAATAATTCGTAAAATCTTGTCAAAATAAATTTTTTTACTATAATTTATTTATTAAGGATAAAATATAACTTCATTGGTGATAAAATTCTTTATAATGATTTTTTTTTTAACAATCTTGTATTTTTCATTTGTTTAAACATTTTAAAATTTTAATTTAATTATATTTTATAAAAGCTTTCGTTCTTGATTTCATCCCACTCAAAATTTTCTTTTGAATGATTAACAGATTATTGGCAATTTGGAGGGATTAGTAATAAATGACCAGGACGCTGCAATGATACAACAAAGCCAATTTCCAATGGATCTCTTTGTCAAACTAAAATTTCTTCACCTGCAAAGCTTTGGTTATTCTTTCTTGAATGTGCCACTTAATCTTCTTCAGAAGTTTCCAAATTTGGGAAGACTTGATTTGACCAATTGTTATTTCAAAGAATTACTGCAACATGGTCATGGTCATGATCCAGTTCTATCACAGATCCGATGCTTAGAGCTGCTTTGGCTTCCTAATATTAGACATGTATGGAATCAAGATTCTCCATTTCTTCAGAATCTTGAAACTCTTAAAATACGGGGTTGCGATGGTTTGACTAATCTGGCACCATCCTCTGCAGCTTTCAAAAATCTTACGATTCTGCATGTGTGGAACTGTAATGGATTGTCAAGCTTAGTATCTTCTTCTAATGCTGAAAGTATGCACAATCTCGCCAAAATGATTATAGAAGAAAGCGATACGATTGAAGAAATTGTGTCAAGCGACAAAAATAATTTCCAATCCCAAAATGAGATTATTTTGTGGAAATTAACAACTTTGAGACTTCACTGCTTAAAAAGCCTCGAAACTTTCTGCTCATCCTCACGTTGCACTTTAAAATTTCCAGCTTTGGAAGTTGTAGATCTCTCACAGTGCCCTAAAATGAAGGTTTTTTCTCAAGGATCTATAAGCACACCAAGGCTAAAGAGAGTAAATTTTACAGAAGAAAGAGATAAGTGGCGTTGGGTTGGGGATCTTAATTCCACTATAAAACAATTGTATGCAGATAAGGTAAGTTCATTGCTCTAGATAATAGTTAAGTAATTTTTGTTTACATAATCATTAATTCCTTGTTTTGCTTTGGTAGGTTGGATTCAGTGGCCTACAACATTTGAAACTCTCTGAATTTTCTCAACTGAAAGAGGCATGGAAAACCCAACTTCCAGTCAATTTCTTTTACAATTTAAGTTCCTTGGAAGTAGACGAGGTTGCATTTTCCTCCATTGTTGTTCCATCCAATCTACTGCCAATTCTAAATGATTTGGAAAAGCTTGAGGTCAGAAATTGTGATTCAGTGGAACAAGTATTTGGCCTAGAATGGCCAAACTTTGATGGACCATTTGGGAATTTGTTCAAGTTGAGTGAGCTAAAATTGATAAATCTTCCAATGTTGAGGCTTGTGTGGATTGAGATTCCCAAAGGAATTTTAGATCTCAGAAACCTTAAACTGCTCAAAATCTACAATTGTAGCAGTTTGAGATATATATTTACTCCTACCATCTGCTGTGGCCTTGAGCAACTCCAAGTGCTTGAAGTGAAAAGTTGTGCTATGGTTGAAGAAATCATCACAGAAGAATCTATGGATGAGATTAGATTTCCTCAAATAAACTCCATTATTCTTGAATCCTTGCCCAGATTAATCAATTTCAGTTCCGGCAGTGGTACTGTGCATTGTCCATCTCTGAAAGAGATTGCGGTATTTGATTGCCCAACCACATTCACTTGTTCATTCTTTTGGGAAGCAGATGCAGCAATTGATAAAATTGTTGAGCGAAAGGTTGGTAGTCTATTTCTAATTGTTAAGAACTTTACTTTGAGTATGCTTTAATTTCTGGCATAAGAAGTATATAGTGACTAGTGATTGTCTTAGAAAATATGGACGAATGGTGATTAAGCAAAACATTTCACTGCAGGTATTTTTTCCTAATCTGAAGGACCTGAAACTGTCATCAATTGATGTTGAGATGATGTGGCATGCTCAACACTTGAAGATGTCCTCTTATACTGAGAATTTAACAAGCCTGACTGTGGATGGCTGTGGGAATCTAAAATATCTATTATCATCATCAAGTATTGTGCATCTGAAGAGACTTGAGGTATGCAATTGTAAGATGATGGAGCAAGTGATACTCAGGGAGGGATTGGATGAAGAAATCATGTTATTCCATCAACTAGAGTCCCTGAAGCTCAAAGATCTGCCAAAACTCACTCGATTCTGCACAACTAATTTAGTTGAATGCTCTGCCTTAAAAGAGAT
This sequence comes from Manihot esculenta, assembly GCF_001659605.2. Lineage (NCBI taxonomy): Eukaryota > Viridiplantae > Streptophyta > Magnoliopsida > Malpighiales > Euphorbiaceae > Manihot > Manihot esculenta. The sequence goes on along the minus strand of NC_035162.2, from coordinate 35,799,731 downwards.
TTGCATACAAAACTGCCCTCAAATGAGAACATTTGTTTCCAATTCTCCAACTTCAAATAATGAACTTGAAATTATAAACTCTGCTCTATTTGATGAAAAGGTATGTAGTTCCTTCCCTTAACCATGATTCTTAACATGTAGCCTTTTGTTTAAAAGAATAATTTTGGTCAGTAAATTGCATGCTTCAAATCTCAATGAAATATTTGCTTAAATGGATTTTGATACGTATAATAGATAAATGTCTAACCAATTGACTATTGACTTTTGATACAGGTTGCATTCCCAAACTTGGAGAAAATGCAGATTCTTAACATGGATTATTTGAACATGCTATGGCATAATCAACTCCATTCAGATTCTTTTTGCAAAATAAAAGCATTAACGGTAGAGCACTGTAAAAAACTACTTAAAATCTTTCCATCCATGTTCCAGAATGTTGAGGATTTGATCATAGGCAATTGTGATTCACTGGAAGAGGTATTTGATCTACAAGAGATAATAAGATTGAAAGAAACAGTGACCATTCAGTTGAGAACTCTGAACATAAGAAACCTCCCTAATTTGAAGCATGTATGGAATAAGGATCCTATGGGACTTGTCTTGTTTGATAACCTAAGTTCAGTGGTGGTTTCGGATTGTCCAAATCTAAAAGCTATTTTCCCAGCTACGATAGCTAAAAATCTGCTGCAGCTAGAGACACTAGATGTGAAAAGTTGTGGTGGGGTAGAAGAAATTGTTGCTCAGGACCAAGTAACAGAAGCAAGTATAGAGTTTCTTTTTCCTTGCTTAAAGTCCTTGATGCTTCGGGAATTAAATGAACTCAAGTGCTTCTACTCAGGAATACACACTTTGGAATCTCCATTACTGAAGTGTTTAATTGTGTATCACTGTGAGAAATTAAATATCTTTTGCCCTGAATCTGAGAACTTGCTAGAGACAGATACGGAGAGCCAAACTATGATTCAGGATCCACAACCGCTTTTCTCATTTAGAAAGGTATGAGCCTCTGTCCATTTCTCCTCGTGTCAACATTAAAATTTTCCTTTTCATATCTTAAAAAAATTTGGTATTATTTTGTATATAAGTAATATGTCAGTTCTCATAATCACATGTAAGCATGAAACTTATTAGAGCATTATATTAATTATTATATATAGGAAGCATGGGGTTGAATTTGTTTTACACATCTACTGGAATGTATGGTGAAAAATAGAAAAATAATGTGTTTATATTCATTTATTTAATACACTTTGAAAAAAATATATATCATAATACAATTTGTAGCATAATTTATTATTTAGTTCATATAATACAGACAAACTCAATAGTTAGTTCATTAATTTTAAAAACCACATTAAAACATTTCTGAGTTAATAAAAAAATCTATTAATTAGTATTTCGTTAATTTTAAAATATTAAGTATTCTACTATTTAGTTTTTATATTATGAATAAATTTATTAGTTGATCTTTAATAGTAGTTTTTTTTAATCCAAATTTCTACAAGTTATTAAACTTTTATTTTATTTTCGTTAATGAAATATCTTTACATATAGTTTTCAAGTTAATGACCATTAAATTGTGATAAAGATTTGGTGCAAAGTGAGGAGAGAGCCATGTGTAATTAAAGTAAAAAATTTGAATAAATGGATAAGAACATAGATACGCCTCAAATATTGAAATGAAGTTTAGAATTAGTTAATACTTAACACTAATAATAAGGTTAGCTCAGCTAGAAAATTAAATGGTAAAATATGCTAAATAAAACTGGATAAAGTTTAATAATATTTTACAATTTTTCAAAACGCCATATTATTACAATATAATATCTAATATGAGATGTTTATATTTATATGGTGTTTACATTTATGAAATAATTATTAAAATTAATAAAATTTTAAATGGTAATTTTATAGAATAAAAAGTTAAATTTTCACCTAAATTGCACTCCAAGGCTTAGCCTGGTGGAAAGTGCATCATGTAGCCTTGAAAGGTCTAAGGTTCGACTCCCCCAACCCCTATTTCAAAAAAAAAAATTTTCACCTAAATTATATATTGATGCCAAAATTTTCAAATTTAATTTCTCAGTGCAAGTTTGGTAATAACTATTATTAAAATATTAAATAAGATCAAATGAATTGACGACAAAAAAAAGACAATTATTGATTCAAAAAAAAAAGGACAATTAATGGTTATTTTTGATCTTTGATTATAGTTTATGAGCAAATTTAAATTGACATATGAAATTTAGCATTTTGACTCCGAATATAAAATTAAATTGGCTATTTTTAAAGTGTGAAGTAAAATTGTAAAAAATTATAAAATATATAATTTCTTTTACGATCATTTTGCATTATATTGCGATGATATGGTAATAACGTGGTAATAAAGTGGTAATGATATGGCGCTGATATGACATCTATGTTAATAAGTTAACGAAAATTTTAATAGTTAGGTGTAATTTTTAAAAATTTAAATATATAAGTTTAAATTGGCTATTTTTAAAATATAGAATAGAATCATAAAAAAATTGTAAAACATAAATTTTTTTGATAATTAACTCAAAAAAAATTGATTGTCAAGTAAATTAATTATTAATTTTGGACTGATTATTTAAATGTATAAAAATTGATTGATTGGTGAAATTTTTTCAAAACACGAAAGTCAATAAATAATAATAATTGTATTTAGTTACACCCATCCTAAAAGTCTTTTCATCATAGACTAAGGAACTAAAAGACAATTAATAGTTAATGAAAGTAATTATAGAAATGTTCAACATGTTTTCATTTGATTGATCTTTACAGGTTGTCTCCAACTTGGAGAAGTTAACTCTAACAAGAAAGGATGCGGCAATGATATTGGAATGCCAGTTTCCATCTGATCTCTTTCACAAACTCACAGAGATTGAGATATATTGCTTTCATGATGAATCTGCAGTTTTTCCATTTGATCTCCTTGAAAGATTTCAGCCTATGGAAATTCTTGGAGTGGGTTGTAGTCGATTCAAGGAGTTGTTCCCTTGTGATGGCTCTGTTGGTAGGAAAAAATATGCTGAGGTTCTTAAATTGATACGGGGACTAGTGTTGGATAACCTTCCTGATTTGATGGATATATGGAACCAAGACTCCCAGCTAGACCAAGTTCTACAGTCTCTTGAACTTCTTCTTGTTGAGAGGTGTAACAGTTTGGTTGCTTTAGCACCATCCTCTACTTTCCAAAATCTAATCACGTTGGAAGTGTTGAAATGCAATGGATTACTTAGTTTAGTAACATCTTCCACAGCAAAAAGTTTGGTGCGACTCACAACAATGAGTATAAAAGAATGTGATGGATTGAAAGAGATAGTTGCCAATGATGGAGATGAAATTGAATTGAAAGAGGATATTATCTTTAGCAAATTGGAAAGTTTGGAACTTCATTATTTGCCGAGCCTCGTTTGCTTTTGTTCATCAGAACACAGCTTCAAATTCCCCTCTTTGAAAAATGTAACTGTGAAGCAATGCCCCAAGCTGCAGGTTTTCTCAAAAGGAGTCTTAAGTACAAGCAGCCTGCTGGGTGTACAAAAAGATGACCAATGGCATTG